>NC_045965.1:38646135-38727472 GCF_010909765.2 Amblyraja radiata | reverse complement strand
GAGTTTTAGTTATGTACTAGACCAAGTGCAGACCCCAACGCGCGGTTGGGGGGGGGGGGGGGGGGGTTGGATGGGTGCTGCGGCTTCACACGCACACTAACCACCCCACACAGTGAGAGGGAGGTAGGGGGAGACGGGGCGGGGAGATGGGGGGGAGAGGAAGAGAGAGGGGGAGGGGAGGAGGTGGGGAGAGAGGAAGGGGGGAGAGAGGAGGGGGAGAGAGGAGGGGAGAGATGAGGGTAGAAAGATGAGGGGGAGTGGGGAGAGAGGGGGGAAGGGAGGGGGGTAGAGGCGGAGGGGGGGAGAGGGTAGGGAGGGAGGGGAGGGGAGAGGGTCCCGTCCATTCAACGCGCGGTTGCGGCGCGACACACACACACACACTAACCACCCCCCCACACACACATTAACCACCCCTCCCCACATATATATACACACAAACACACACACACACACACACACTAACCACCACCTCCCCCACACATACGCACACTAACCACCCCCCCACACACACATTAACCACCCCTCCCCACATATATATACACACAAACACACACACACACACACTAACCACCCCCCCCCCCACACACACACACTAACCACCACCCCCCAACACACACACATACACACACACTAACCCCCCAACACACACACACACACTAACCACCCCCATTAATATTATATTAATATTATTCATTGGCTCATTTTACCCCAATCCCACCCTATCTCGAGGGACAAAAATCCCACGGCAGAGAAAGAGGGAGAAGGAGAGGGGAAGGGAGATGAGGGGAGCGAGGGGGGGAGGGAGATGAGGGGAGAGTGTTGTGGTGGAGGGAGGGGGGGAGATGGGATGGAGAAGGGGAGGAGGGGCAGGAAGAGGATGGGGAGATGGAGAGGGGGGGTTGGGGTGAGGGGGATGGGGAGAGAGTGGGGAAGGGGAGGGGGGAAGGGAGGGATGGGGGAGGGGCGGAGAGAGGGGGGGTGAGGGAGGGAGGAGGAGAGGGGGAAATGGAGAGGTGGGGAGAGAGTGGGGAGGGGAAGATGGGAAGAGAGTGTGGAGGGGGAGGAGAGGGGACGGAATGGGGAGGGGGAAGGGAGAGAGGGGGATGCGGGGAGGGTGAAGGGGAGATGGGTAGGGGGAAGGGGGTGGTAGAGGGGGGACGGGTAGAGAGGGGTGGGGGAAGGGGAGAGGAGAAGAGAAGAGAGGGGTGGGGGAAGGGGAAGAGAGAGGAGAGGGGGAAGGGAGAGTGGAGGGGGAGAGAGAGGAAGGGGGGGAGAGAGAAGGGGAGAGTGGGGAAAGGCACGGGGGTGGGAGGGAGGGGGAGAGATCTCCCACCCCTGTCTCATTGTCCCGAAATATGTACAAATCTCCGCGTTTTTGCGTCTGGTTTTCGAGGAAATACGTTTCAAAGGCTAAAGCACACACGCGCACACACGTGCACACACGCGCACACACGTGCACACACGCGCACACACACACACACACACACACACACAGTGAGGGCAGAGAGAGAATGGGGAGAGACAGAGAAAGGGGCAGAGACAGAAGGACAAGAGACAGAGAGAGAGGGGGGTGGAGGAGAGTGAGGGGGGAGGGTGGGGGAGGAGGGATGAGAGAGGGGAGGAGAGAGAGGAGGAGAGAAGGGGAGAGGGGGGAAGGGTGGGGGGGAAGGGAGGGTGGGGATGGGGCGGAGGGGAGGAGGTAGGGGAGGGGAAGAGGGTTTTGGGGAGGGAGGGCAGGGGGGGGTGGGGGAGAGGAAGGGGGGAGAGAGAGATGGGGAGGGAGAGAGAGGGGGAAAGAGCGAAATGCAACTGCGTTACACGTTCAGAATTTTCTGGAAATGAAGCATGCGTGTCTCATGCACGAAAGCTGTCGGCAGCCCTATGGAATTCAGGGGAGAAGCCTGCCGCGTCACACACACACACTAACCTCCCCCTCCCCCACTCTCCCCCCTCCCCCACTCTCCCCCCTCCCCCCCCCCCACACACAGCGGGTTCGATCTAAGCTGTCAATGAAGATGGCAATTTTTTAATTTTTTTAACTGTCTTTGAAATTAAAAGTTAATGTTAAGAATTAGTGATGTTAAGTGAGAAATAATTAAATTAAATTCAATGAAAAACAATGGAATCAACAACCTGGGGGGCGGGGCCAGCAGACAGGCTGGGGGGCAGGGCTGGGCGGGGCCAGAAAGCAGTTGGGTCAGGTGCAAAGGCCTTGTGAGGTCAGCGGGGCGGGGCCAGCAGGCAGGCTGGGTCAGGTGCAAAGGCATTGTGAGGTCAGCAGCTGGGCAACATTAATATTTTAAAAACATGTCAGTTTGGTTATAAATTTACCAGAAGATGTAAAAATTTAACTGTTATCGTAACTTCTGCAGCTGGGCAGCGGTGGCATGAGATGGCACTGTGACTCATGCAGCTGTTTGATTTTAGTGGGCCCACGTGAAGGTTCCAATCTCCCACCCCAGTCCCATTGTGATGTCATATCATATGTAAATGAGATCCATTGTGATTGGACATCTGTGAGGTGGCATTGTGACTCATGCAGCAGTTTGATTTTTAATAATGTTGATGTTTTGTGAACAATTTTACTCAAAATCTGGGGAAATAATTGACCAAATCTAGAGAGGAGTGGATTTCTGAAATCATAAATTAAATCCCCACCGAAATATGTAAAAATCTCCGTGTTTTTGCGAATGGTTTTCAAGGAAATATGTTTCAAAGGCAAAATGACACCCACCCACACCCACACACCCCCACACCCCCACACACACACACACACACACACACACACACACAGTATTAAAAGTATACTAGACCAAGTGCAGACCCATTGGGTCTGTTTCCCCAACGGCGTTTGCGGGGGGGAGGGGGGGTGGGGCTGCGGCATCACATTCACATTAACCACCCCCCAAACACACAGGTGGGGGGAGGGGGGGGTGAGAAGAGGGGAGGGAGGGGAGAGAAGGAGGAGGAAACGGGACAGATTTGGGAGGGAAAGGAGAGCGGGGTAGGGGGTGAGAGAGGGGGATGGGGAGAGAGATATGGGGGAGGGGGGGATGGGGAGGGAGGGGAGGAGGGAGGGAAGGGGAGAGGGATGGGTGGAGAGAGGGGAAAGAGTGGGGAGGGAGAGTGGAGGGGGAAGGGGGAAGGGGGGAGAGAAGTGGAAGAGTGGGGAGGGAGGGGGAGAGGGGTAGGGGGAGTGATGGAAGAAGGACAGAGGGGTAGGGGGAAGGGGTGGGGGGAGAGAGGGGAGGGAGGGGGAGAGTGAGGGGTAGGGCAGTGAGATGGAGAGGGGTGGGGTAAGGGGGAGTGGTGGAAGAGGTACAGAGGGGTAGGGGGAACGGGGCTGGGGAAGAGAGGTAAGGGGGTGGGAGAGAGGGAAGGGAGTGGGGGAGAGAGGGATGGCGTGGGAGGAGGAGGGGAGAAGGGTGAGGGGAGGAGAGATGGGCGGGGGAGAGATGTGTGGGGGTAGGGGAGAGAGGAGGAAGAGTGTGGAGGGAGGGGAAAGTGTGGAGGGGGGAAGGGGTGGGAGAGGGGGAATGGGGGTGGGGGAAGAAAGGGATGGGAGTGGGAGGAGGAGAGGGGTGAGGAGAGGGAGAGCAGAGAGGAGGGGGAGGGGGAGGAGAGAGGGATGGGGAGGGGGAGAGAGGTGTGGGGGAGGGGAGGAGGGGGATGGGTAGAGGGGTGGGGGAGAAGGAAGGTGAGTGGGAGAGAGCGGGATGGGATGGGGGAGGAGAGGGAGAGAGGTGAAGAGGGAGAGGGGGAGGAGAGAGGGATGGGGAGGGGAGAGATGTGGGGGGGAGGGATGGGGACGGAGAGGAGGAGGGAGCGGGTGGGGGAGGGAGGGGGAAGAGTGTGGAGGGAGGGTCAAGAGTGTGGAGGGTGGGGGAGAGGGGGGAAAGAGTGGGGAGGGATAATGGGAGGGGGGGAGAGGTGGAAGAGTGGGGAGGGTCAGAGGGGTAGGGGAAGTGGTGGGGGGAGAGAGGGGAGGGAGGGGGGAGGGAGGGGGAAGGGAGGGGGAGAGAGAGGGGTAGGGGATGGAGTGGGGTGAGGGAGAGAAGTGGAGGAGTGGGGAGGGAGGGGTAGGGGGAGTGGTGGAAGAGGGGTAGGGGAAGGGGGCGGGGGCGAGAGGGAAGGGGGTGGGGTAGAGAGTGAAGGGGGGTGGGGGAGAGAGGGATGGGTGGGAGAGGGAGAGGGGTGACGAGAGGGAAACTTAGAAACATAGAAATTAGGTGCAGGAGTAGCCCATTCAGCCCTTCGAGCCTGCACCTCCAGTCAATATGATCATGGCTGATCGTCCAACTCAGTATCCTGTACCTGCCTTCTCTCCACACCCCCTGATCCCTTTAGCCACAAGGGCCACATCTAACGTCGTCTTAAATATAGCCAATGAACAGGCCTCAACTACCTTCTGTGCCAGTGAATTCCAGAGATTCACCACTCTCTGTCTCGGTCCTAAAAGGGGGAGGGGTGGAGGGAGATGGGGTAGGGGAGGGAGGGGTAAGAGTGTGGAGGGAGGGGGAGAGGGGTGGGGGAAGGAGGTGGGGGAGAGAGGGAAATTGGTTTTGGGAGGGAAGTGGGTGGGCGAGAGAGGGAAGGGGGAGAGGGAAAGGGGGTGGGGGGGAGAGGGAAGGGGGGTGGGGGGGAGAGGGATAGGGGTGGGAGGAGGAGGGGGAGGAGAGGGAGAGGGGTGAGGAGAGGGAGATGGAGAGTGGGATGGGGGAGGGGGAGGGAGGGATGGGGAGGGGGAGAGAGGGATGGGGAGGGGGGAGAGAGGTGTGGGGGAGGGAGGGAGGGAGGGGAGGAGGGAGATGGGGTAGGGGAGGGAGGGGTAAGAGTGTGGAGGGAGGGGGAGAGGGGTGGGGGAAGGAGGTGGGGAGAGAGGGAAAGGGGTGGGGGAGGGAGGGGGAGAGGGGTGGGGGAAGGAGGTGGGGGAGAGAGGGAAAGGGGTGGGGGAGGGAAGGGGGTGGGCGAGAGAGGGACGGGGGGAGAGGGAAAGGGGAGAGGGAAGGGGGGTGGGGGAGAGAGGGATGGGGGTGGGAGGAGGAGGGGGAGGAGAGGGAGGGGTGAGGACAGGGAGATGGAGAGGGGTGAGCAGAGGGAGATGGAGAGGGAGAGAGAGTGATGGGGAGTGGGAGAGAGGGATGGGGGAGGGGGAGAGAGGTGTGGGGGAGGGGGGGAGGGATGGGGTAGGGGAGAGAGGGGTAAGAGTGTGGAGGGAGAGGGAGAGGGGTGGGGGGAGAGGGGAAATAGTGGGGAGGGAGAGTGGAAGGGCGAGGGGAATGGACAGTCCATCTGTTCCCCATTCCCTTTCACCCCCAATCCTCTTTCTCTATTCCCACACACATGATGACACAGGCTGCGGGGGTGGGGCTGAGGCTTGGGCTGGGGCTGGTGCAAAGGCTGATGTAAATGAATCCATTCCGATTGGACATCTGTGAGCATTGGGCATTGTGACATCACACGATGGAACATTCACCAGGGGCTGGGGCTGGGGCTGGGGCTGCTTCTATGGGTGAGAAGCCAGTTTTCTTTTGAAATATTGGGGTGGGGGGGATGGATTTGATTAAAAATGTGTACATAAACACGACGAAATTTAATCAGGAGTGGATACTTAGAATGAAAAGTGAAATCCCTACCGAAATGGAAAAAATCTCGGCGATTATGTGCCTGGTGTCGGCGTAGCAACGAATCAAAGGTAGAAATGCGACCGGCAGGCAGCCGGACGGACGGACGGCCGGACGGCGGCAGCCACAGAGTTTTATAGATAGATAATTGGTTCCAAATTTCTTTCATTTAAGAATGACGGAGGCCACTGTGCTCTTCGGGACCTACAATGCTGCAGAAATTGTTTTATACCTTTCCCCAGATCTGTGTCTTGACACAATCCCATCTCGGAGGTCTACGTCTTCGTGGCTTGGTTTTTGCTCTGACATGCACTGTCAATTGTGGGATCTTATATAGACAGTTGTGTGTCTTTGCAAATCATATCCAATCAATTTACTTTACCACTGGTGGACTAAATCAAGTTGAAGGTACATCTCAAGGATAATCAAACAGGGTGAACCTAAGCTCAATTTTGAGTGTCGTAGCAAAGTGTCTGAATACTTATGTGAATGTGATATTTCAGTTATTTCTTTTTAATTACTTTGCAAATATTTCTAAACACCTGTTTTCACTTCTTCATTCTGGGGAATTGTGTGTAGATTGATGATAAAAAAGAATATAATCCATTTTAAAATAAGGCTGTAACGTAACAAAATGTGGAAAATGTGAAAAGGTCGGAATACTTTCTGAATGCACTGTAGGTGGGATCTTCATTTAAAATATGTGAGTTGTGGTTAAAGATGATGTAAACGTTTTCTATAAAGTTATGGATAAAGGCTAATTTTATTTCGTAAAATACCAAAAATGTTTGTTTTTAAATGTGTATAGCATGTACTTCCATAAAATTCGCGCCTTCAATAACAAAATTACTCACCTGTACAGGGATAATAGAGCCAGTTATGATAATTAATGAAGTATTAGCCTCTTCTTTGCAGAACAAATTATTGTTAAAATAGCCTGCTCTCCCTTGTAAATTGTTCTGAGATTCTTAGTGCGGCTTCACCAAATTGATTTTCGCAGATCCTTGAAGTTGAGAACACCTAGTAGCATGGGTAGCGGCCTTCGGCCTGACCAAAGCCTTCCATATGATTTACCATAGAGCTTCACGACCTAGTCAATTTGGCTGTTCGCTAATTTATTACCATTATAAATCCCTCCTTGATCACTTGTCTGCCCCCATTCTATAGGTCGGTCTACATCTGAGCTCTTTGCCATTCAGACTGAGATAAAAAAGGGTTTTATTAAGGGGGAGAGAGGGAGGGGTGGAGAGAGGGAGGGGTGGAGAGAGGGAGGGTGGAGAGAGGGAGGGGTGGAGAGAGGGAGAGGATGGCGAGGGGAGAGAGAGGGAGGGAATAAGGGAGGGAGAAAAAAGAGAGAGGGAGGGTGGGAGGGAAAGATGGAGAGAGGGAGGGAGGGAGAGAGAGGCTTCGAAAATGGCTTCTCCATCGTCACCTGGTGCTAAAAGCAGGAAGCAGCCATTCAAACTGCAGTATACAAAGAAATGGCAATGAATGCATAACTTAGAAGAAGACATGTCAATTGATAGCAAAGTTATGCATTCTTGCACTCTTACATGATAATACTGCACATAAATTTTTTTTTTAAATCAGCAAAATGGCACCGCCTAAAAATAATGATTTCCCCAGCAAAATACTGATTTTCAGGTGCTAGAATACTGAAATGCTCTGACAAAACTTGGCAGCGCTGAATATAGCATGAAATCTTCAGTAAAGCTGTCACTGCTAGCCAAGCCATTATGACATCATCAGTTGAAGCTGGTCATTTTAAATTCAAAGTATTTTCTTTTTTTTTTAATTAATCAGTAATAAATTGAGAAATAAAGCATAAAATGTTCAGTGAAGGTGGTCTCTGCCTAGAGGGGGAAAATGTGAATCAGAATATGTAAAAATTGTGAACGTTGGCATTTTTAATGCTTTAATCGCAAATAACGTAAAATATAGGATGAAATCTTCAGTGAAGCTGATCACTGCAAGCTGAGCCATTGTGACATCATCAGTGAAAGCTGGTCGTTTTAACTTCAAAGTCTTTTGATGTTTTTTAATTTGATGTAATTAAAAGTATCAGTAGTAAGTCGAGAAATAAAGCATAAAATGTTCAGTGAAGGTGACTCTGCCTCGAGGGGAAAAAGATCAATTAGAATATGTAAAAATGTTACCGCGTAGTGTTTTTGCGAAGATGTGAAGACAACCACATGTACACACATATATAACACGTACAAAGTCAGATTTTTAATATATGATAGATTACATCTATAATTTTAAATACAAGTAGTTAAATCAATATAGTTTGATTATTCATTAGTTTGTAATGTGAATTGTAGGTGTTGAATAATCCGATCACATTGTAATTAACAATTCACAAACAAACATGCTAAGTATATACTTAATGGAGAAAATATAACTAAACTTTGTTGTAAGATCTAGAATTGCCAGTATTAAATAATAAAGACATTTGAGTCCTACAAACTAAATTCAATCATGCATTCAGAACGAACAAAGGGAAAGGGAACCTGCAATATGCACAAAATCGCTTCACTCCCATGTGTACACGACAACTGTGCATTTAAATGACTTTCAGTTGATGGAAAAAAAGTTTACGGGATTCTTGAACAAAGAAAATTAAACTGCATAGGAAGTCTTTTTTGTATTCCCTGCACACGGCAAGAAAAATCTATTGTGCATTTGGGGAAGTTGATTGGGAGCTTTCTTTATTTGACTAAAGTATTCTGGAAAAAATATGTGCCACGTATGCAGTAATATGTAGACTGTTTATCTTCAACTCATTAATGCGTGGATATTTTAATTTTTGTTTTAAGTTTTTAATTGTTTTTGTAGGGATTTTATCTTGTGATTGCCATTCAATTATGTTAGACTATATACCCATTTTTGTTGTGGATACGTTTTCCACATTAATTGCTAACGTCTCCAAGTTTGGGGATGACACAAAGCTGGATGACTGTGTGAGTTGCGAGGAGGATGCTATGAGGCTAAAGGGTGACTTGGATAGGTTGGGTGAGTGGGCAGATGCAGTGTAATGTGGATAAATGTGAGGTTATCCACTTTGGTGGCAAGAACAAGAAGGCAGATAATTATCTGAATCGAGTCAGATTTGGAAAAGGGGAGACCTAGCTGTCCTTGTACATCAGTCACTGAAAGTAAGCATGCAGGTACAGCAGGCAGTGAAGAAAGCTAATGTCATATTTGCCTTCATAGCGAGAGAATTTGAGTATAGGAGCAAGGAGGGCCATGGTGAGACTGCACCTAGGGTATTGTGTGCAGTTTTGGTCTCCTAATTTGAGGAAGGACATTCTTGCTATTGAAGGAATGCAGCGTAGGTTTACCAAGTTAATTCCCGGGATGACTGACATATGATGAAAGAATGGATCGATTGGGTTCTTATTCACTGGAATTTAGAGGGATAAGGTGATCAGAAAGAAACATACAATTCTTAGGGGATTGGACAGACTATATGCAGGAAAAATGTTCCTCTTGTTGGGGGAGTCCAGAACCATGGGTCACAGTTTAGGACTGAGATGAGAAAAAACTTTTTCAGCCAGAGTGTTGTGAATCTGTGGAATTCTCTGTATCAGGCAGTGGAGGCCAATTCACTGGATGTATTCAAGAGAGAGTTAGATATATCTCTTAGGTCAAGCAGAATCAAAGGATATGGGGAGAAAGCAGGAACAGGGTACTGATTGTGGATGATCAGCCATGATCATATTGAATGGAGGTGCTGGCTCGAAGGGCTGAATGGCCTAATCCTGCGCCTATTTTCTACGTTGATGTTTCTAAAGTTACATGGTTTCCATGTAGTATTTTTGTGGGGTTTTTGGATGACGAGCACAGAAATGCCATGGAGATTTGGTTTTACCAAAGACATTTTGCATCCATTTTCTGGTTCTATAGAGGTGACACAGGATTACATACAACTAGTTAGATCCATTCTTTCAAAGCATGATGTTCTCCTCACATCCAATAAGCCAATTTTGGCTTCCTGTTATTTCTAGACTGAGCCTAAATAGTATAGATTCACCAACATGTATATAAAGATATAAGAGATAAAATCAGGACCAATTGTGCCTGCTGTCAGTTTGTGGCTGATCTTTTACCTTGGTACCTCTTTCCTGCATGATTTCCTGTTCCTTGATCTAAAAATCTAACAATCAAACCTGATGCAAAGATAAAACATTTTGGTTATATGAAAAGACTAGATATACACAATGGGATAGAAAGGACTAGGAGAAATTGAGAAGATTTAACTGACACTTTTAAAATTGCAGTGGATTTTGCTCAGAGTAAATAAGGAACAATTATTTAACTTTAACAATATATATTCGCTGTAAGGAGAGAGAAATTTCTTTATTTGCTGCTTTCCAGATTCTTAAACAAAAATGATTTGAGTATATAAGGCAGGTAGGCACAGACAAAACAGGAGCACCACATGGCTCCAGAATATAACAATTATTCCATAATTCAGGGGTATTTCACATTATGCAGTGGTTCACCAATCTTTTATCATAGTTTTTTAAAACACTTGCATCGTAGAATACTCTGGTGAAAGTAGAGGTGTGATTATTACCCTCGGTGGAGATCAGCTAACTTATAATGGCTTAATACAATCAAATGACACCAAATGTTTATGCCCTTGTGTGTATTTGAAAGGGAATTAAAAATGAATGGTGTACTGCTCACCTCCTGCCATGATCTTGTTATAAGGTACTTTCGTTGCAAAACTTCTAAGAGAGCAGATTAGCAATTATTAATAGACAAGATTAGGACAACCTAACAGGAGACATCAAGCCTACAACTACGACCATCCATGATTTATCTGAGGGCAACATGAGTTCTATAAGAGGATGTTTGATAGGCACAGTTTTTCAATGTGGCCATTTATCACCTATGTGGCACTTTTCCAGCTCTGCTCCTGATAGAAAGGCTCTGAATGTTACTTTGCAAGTAACCATTGTTTTCAATTTTATTGGGAACAGATGTTTTCAAGTTGTTGAAGGAGATCTAGAACTAGGGGACATAGTTGCAGAGTGAGGGGGGGCTCTTTTAAAACTGAGATGAGGAAGAACTTCTTCACCCAGAGGGTGGTTAGTTTGTGGAGTTCACTGCCCCAGGGAGCAGTGGAAGCAGAAACGTTAAATTTATTTAAGTCAAAAATAGATGGTTTTTTAGCTGCCAAGGGGATAAGGGGCTACGGGGAGAGGGCAGGGATATGGACCTAGGTATGGTTAGTATAGTAGACCTGAGTGATCTCCTGGACAAGTGTCGATCGCCTGGATTGGGGTCGGAGAGGAATTTCCCGGATTTTTTTCCCGAATTGGACCTGGGTTTTTATCCGGTTTTTTGCCTCCCCCAGGAGATCACGCGGTTCTTGGGGTGGAGAGGGGTGATAGCGGTATAGAGGGGAGGGTAGTGTCTTGTGTTCTGTGTCTTGTGTCTACTGTTTGTGGGTAAGTGTGTCTGTTTAGTGTTCAGCCATGAGCGAATGGCGGTGCGGGCTCGACGGACCTGGTGGTCTACTCTCGCACCTACTTTCTATGATTCTATGATTCTATGATCTCTGTGACATGTCTTCCAGGGCCCGAAATTAGCAGTTGCCCGGGTGCCAATGGCAACTTACAGTCCCGCCGGGCAACCTAAAAGCCATGCCATTTTACCCGGCTTGGCAAGCAACCGGGACACCCGCCCGCCATCCGTGTCCGGGTTTCGGCGCTCGGCGCTAGCTCTCGGCTCGGCGCTAGCTCTCGGGTCGGCGCTAGCTCTCGGGTCGGCGCTAGCTCTCGGGTCGGCGCTAGCTCTCGGGTCGGCGCTAGCTCTCGGGTCGGCGCTAGCTCTCGGGTCGGCGCTAGCTCTCGGGTCGGCGCTAGCTCTCGGGTCGGCGCTAGCTCTCGGGTCGGCGCTAGCTCTCGGGTCGGCGCTAGCTCTCGGGTCGGCGCTAGCTCTCGGGTCGGCGCTCGGCTCTCGGGTCTCCACTCGGCGCTAGCTCTCGGCCTTCAGCTGTCGGGTCGGCTCTCGACTCTAGCTCTCGGCTCGGGTCTCGGCACATGCGCTCTTGGCACATGCGCACTGCCACGGCAACTGGTCGGCATCGGCCACTTTCTCCCTCCTTTTGCATTGCGGGAGTTCTGGCCGCCATTGCTATCCGGTCGCTGCCTCACCGCTGAAAACCAACACAGAATCACTCCCTGGAGCTGCAGTAACTTGCTGGAGTAACTCTTGCTTCTTGGTTTCCTGGTCCTCCAAAAATATTCCAAATGGAATTTAAACTGGTGGACCCACCACCACCAAACTCCAAACTCTGAAAAATAACAGCCTATTGCATTTTATCTGTTTATTTATTGTGTATATATATGGTCTATAGTATATAGACACACTGAACTGTTATCTCCTGTTCTGTATTATGTTTACATATTCTGTTGTGCTGCAGCAAGCAAGAATTTCATTGCCCTATCTGGGACACATGACAATAAAACTCTCTTGACTTGGACTTAAGCAAAAAAGGTTCTTGGGGAAAAAAAAGCTACCTTAAATTTAGTTGCGTCTGGTTGGTACCTATGGTAGGATGAAGACTATTCCATGCTTTAATTGTGCGGGGGAACTCCATGGAGCAGCCAGCATCTCTGGATAGAAAACATTGGGTGATGTTTCGGGTAGAAACATTTCTTTACATTTCCTCTGGTTTTAGTGTTTTTAGTTTAATTTAAAGATACAGCGTGGAAACAGGTCCTTCGGCCCACCAAGTCCACGCCGACCACCGATCACCCGTACTCCAGTTCTATCCCACATATCAGCGACGTAAGTCAAGAGTGTTTTATTCTCTCACGTCCCAGTTAGATCAATGAAATCCTTACTTGCAGCAGCACAACAGAATATGTAAACATAGTACTCTGTAAACAATGTTATAAAAGAGAAAACAAAACTCCACACAGATAGCACCCATATTCAGGATCAATTCCGGGTCTCTGGCAATTTTAGGCAGCAAATTTATGGCCAATGTACTGCCCCAATAGCCTTGAACTGAATTAAAACATACAGTAGCTGTAAAGGGGGACATAGCGTCACTTAGAGATTTAAGACTGAAAATGGATAGTTGCTTTTATTTTAGTAACCAAAGTTATCAACGTATAATTTTTTGAGTGTTGGAAAATAAAATATAGTGGCTCAGCTGGTGGACTTGCTGCCTCACACGCCAGAGATCTGTGTTCGATCCTGTCCTCGGGCACTGTCTGTATTGAATTTGCACATTCTCACTGCAAGCATGTGGGTTTCCTCCCACATCCTAAAGACGCATTGGCTTTGTAGGTTAACTTGTCTCTGTAAAATTGCCCCTAATGTGCAGGGGGTGGGTGAGGAAAGTGGGATAATAGAACTTGTGTGAATGGGTAGACAAAAATGCTGGAGAAACTCAGCAGGTGAGGCAGCATCTATGGAGCGAAGGAAATAGGCGACGTTTCGAGTCGAGACCCTTCTTCAGACTGATGTCGGGAGGGGTGGGGGGCGGGAAAAATAAAGAAAGAGGCGGAGACAGTAGGCTGTGGGAGAGCTGGGAATGGGAGGGGAAGGAGGGAGAAAGCAAGGACTACCTGAAATTGGAGAAGACAATGCTCATACCGCTGGGGTGTAAACTACCCAAGCAAAATATGAGGTGCTGCTCCTCCAATATAAGGTGGGCCTTACTCTGGCCATGGAGGAGGCCCAGGACAGAATGGTTGGATTCGGAATGGGAGGGGAAGTTGAAGTGCTGAACCACCGGGAGATCAGTCTGAAGAAGGGTTTCGGCCCGAAACGTCGCCTATTTCCTTCGCTCCATAGATGCTGCTGCACCCGCTGAGTTCCTCCAGCAATTTTGTGTACCACCGGGAGATCAGGTTGGTTATTGCGAACTGAGTGGAGGTGTTGTGCAAAGCAATCGCCAAGCCTGCGCTTGGTCTCTCCTTGCTTGATCATACGTTGAATAACCATATTTTTGTTTGGAAGTGGAAAGAGATAATAGAAATTGCATTCATTGCAACATGTAAAAAGAGATGAGATACTGTATTGTAATTTTGCTGCATCTCATTGTGGTATATATCATGTCTTGATTGGTGAAAATGTTTAGTTTGTGACTTTATTTGAAGCAGAAATAATATGTGAATGTAAGCCGTCTTAAATGACCACCTAAACTGTCATTTGGCAACTTAAAAAGCTGCCGAGGTTGCCCAGCTGGCAACAGGGAAAAAAAGTTAAGCGAGAGCCCTGTCTTCCTTTCCATCAGAAATATATACTGGTCTTAACATGATCAATTCATCATCCTTTGGCATGAAGGTGCCTTGAGGTTGTGTCTTGTACAGGTAACTATTATATTTGGGCGCCAGAATGAAGAACAAGACTTACACACCGGTTGTCTGGGTCACGAAAGAGAGATTTTTTACCCAGCATTCCCTGCTTATATTGAACACCAACTTATTAACATACACATGAATATTTATGAATACATTACACTGCTCTCCTTTTTTTAAAGTATTTAATCTTACTCAGTTACAAGTTGTTGTGATACTTGATTGAAACCAATATTTATGAAATTTTAAATGATAAACATAATTTATTTATTTTACATATCTACAAATTTTTGTTTTACTTGTGCAGTGAGTTATTTAACTTACAAACCTAACCTAACTACTGGTTTTGCGGATCCTGCCTGATCGTCTAACTGTAACAGGTTTAGGTGTTGACTCAACTGTAGGCTTGTTTGGCTGTTTTAGTACCCTGACTTTGGCCAGAGGAATCTGTTTCTTTGTCTGTACTAACTGAACTTTGTTTCAATCACAGTGGTCTCTTCCAACTCACTTTCAGATAAAATCTCAGGGATTAGAACTTCAAGCTCAGTTTTTGGTTCATCTTTGGCTGGAATCATTTGATTAACATGAACACTTTTAATCCAATCTCCAACTTCAACTAAGTATCTTTTTGTTCCACACACTTCCACTATTTTCCCAACATCCCATTCGTCTCGATTGGACTTGTTGGGAGGACTGAGAACACGAACTTGCACAACTGGCTTGAAGTTCCTCTCCTTTTTATGGGAGTCAAAATGGCATTTTAACTTAACTGTTTTTGCTCAACTCTCAAGGCCAAATTGGGTTGAATTAGACTTAGGCGTATTTTTAGACTTCCCTTCATCAACAGTTCTGCAGATGAGTAGCCCGTTGTGTGTTGTGTGGTTCTGTACTTCAGCAAGAAACTAGCCAAATGATGTTTCATGCTGAGCTTTGAACTACCCTGCAAAACCAGTTTCTTGAGAGCATTTTTGACAACTCTAACAGACCTTTCCACTGCCCTGTTGAAGGCTGGATGGTATGGGGGAACAAGTGTGTGTTTCACACTATTCCGCTGCATGAACTCTTTGAACCGTTCTGAACTAAACTGAGGGCCGTTATCAGAAACAAGCTATTCAAGTAAACCATGGCATGCAAAAATTGATCTCAACTCATCTATGGTACACTCAGTAGTAGTGCTTGACCCCATATGCTTAACCTCAATTCATTTGGAATGACTATCTACTAGTACCAGAAAGTGATCATTACCCTTTTCATAAAAATCTGCATGAACTCTGAAAAGGTCTGCTTGGCCATGACCAGGGTTGCAGTGGTATTTTTGGTGGTTTACTCCGTCAATTTTGGCAGACGCTACATTTGCTCACATGGCAGATCACTGCACCTACACCATAACTGGAAGCATCACAAGCAAGTTTCATCTCGCGTATCGTGTCGTAGTGAACAAGGAGTTTGTCACGTGTCAAGTTTTCCTTGGAGATGTCATATGCACGTTGCTGTTCCTTTCCCCATGTCCATTCCACATCTTTTTATAGCAGATGATGTAGTGGTTTTAGCACAGTTGATAAATCTGGAAGGAATCATGCATAGAACTGCACCATCCCAAGGAATGATTGTAGCTCTGACACATTACTGTGTTTGGGAGCATTCACTATTGCTTCCACTTTTGGCTTCACAGGGCAAAGTCTGTTGGCGTTTACTTTGAGTTCAAGGTAGACCACCTCTGACTGCGCAAATGCACATTTACTTTGTCGCAGTTTGACATTGTGGCAGTTGAGTCGTGTGAGAACTTGCTTGAGGATTTCCAGATGTTCTATTATGCCCTCTGTGAATATCAGGAGGTCATCCTGGTTGCACACACAGTGCAGAATGCCTTGTAACATTTTGTTATTCCGCAAGTCCCTTGTCAACTTGTCCTTTCCCACCCAAACCACCCCCTCCCCAGCAACTTTCTCCTGCAACCACAGGAGATGCAACACCTGTCCCTTTACCTCCCCCCTCGACTCCATCCAAGGATCCTGACAGTCGTTCATACCGCTAGGGTGTAAGCTACCCAAGCAAAATATGAGATGTGTTCGTCCAATTTGCGCTGGGCCTCGCTCTGCTAATTGAGGAGGCTCAGGACAGAAAGGTCAGATTGGGAATGGGAGGAGGAGATAAAGTACTGAGCAACTGGGAGATCAAGTAGGTTAAGGTGGACTGAGCTGAGGTGTTCAGCGAAATGATCGCCGAGCCTGCGCTTGGTCTCGCCGGTGTACAGAAATTGACACCTGGAACTGAGGATACAGTAGATGAGGTTGGAGGAGGTGCAAGTGAACCTCTGCCTCACATTGGCTTCTCTAACTTCAAATAGCCCTTGCTTTCCCTCTCTCTTCATCCCCTCCACCTTCCCAGTTCTCTGACCAGTATTACTGTCTCCGACTACATTCTATCTCTGTCCCGTCCACTCCTCTGACATCAGTCTGAAGAAGGGTCTCGACCCGAAACGTCACCCATTCCTTCTCTCCAGTGATGCTGCCTGTCCCGCTGAGTTACTCCAGCATTTTGTGTCTACATAGTGATACTTGATGTTTGGATACTCCAGATTCATAAACATCTTCGTACAGCCACACAAAAAAGAATCACATTGACTACATTATGAAAGTAACCTTAGCCTGATTAGATCCTGGGCAGAGGATACCTGGACAATTTTCACACGCTTGGATAGATGTTACATTTTAACTAGCGGTGCAGTAATTTTGGAGCACAAGTCTTCAGACTCACACAGCTGGGATGGTGTCTTGTCCCATGACTTTTGTTCTATGCCATGCTTTCAACAGCATCTTGATATCATGTAGCGTGAATTGAATTGGCTTAAAAATAACTTTAATGATGCTTGGAATCCCCAGGGAAACAGAGATGCATCATCCATTCATCCTCATCTGCGTGAATATCGCTGGGCATGGCTAAGACTTGTATTTAGCTTTCAATTGCTGAGTAATCTATGCTTGAGTTTGGGGAGCCCCCTATTGGTTTAATTATCCATCATTCACTAGGCTGTTAATATCGCAGCAATGTTGCAATTTGTAATGCCTTCACAACTCCACCCACTAGCATGTCCCAGCACATGCTGACACCATACCACCATATCTTTAATTAGTCATTATAAGAAATCAGGCACAGATCAGGGCATCTGAATGATGAGATATCCACACATTGTAATTCACCATGAGCCACTGGGAAATTGCCTCCCGAGATATTTGACCATCATGTCTGGAAATTTACTTAATGTTATAGAAAAGTATCTAAGTCATCTAAGCATATAAGAAAGAGGAACAATTTACTGTCACCTTTTTGTTTTTTAAACATCACACATTACTTGGCATTTGGCTACTTCATACAAGGTTAAGAAAATTTAGCATTTAAATTTGCCTTCTCGTGCATCTATTGTCTTTTTTAAAACAATGACAATATATAATTGCATCTCAGCTAATTGAGCAGTTAATTTCCCTGCCTTGATGAAAACATCTAAATCCTTACTTCCCAACAACAGCAAGATGAGGAAGCAGGCAGTAGCGACTTTACATAGAATTAAGCAATGCTATCTATATTGCCGCAACTTAAAACTGTTTGCAAATCCTTTGAATGAATTAACATAGACATTATGGGGTGATCTTTATACTAAATACTTTTAGAATACTGCTTATTTTTAGAATGGAAATCTGAAATTACTTTTATTTCACATACATTGTCGGTTAATATTTTTGAGTGAGCACTTTAACCAATATTTTTTTGCAAAAGCTGTCCTATCTCCCTACCATATTTTAAGAGCCGGTATTTTTCTCCATGTATTTATATTTGTAAAAAGTAGGGTTTTGTGTACAGTTCATTAGTTAGTTTATTTCATCTCCTGAATATTATTAATTACTTCAAATCTATATTAATCAATCATGTCTTAAATCAACAGGTAATGGAAATTGACCCTTATAAAATTCATATCACTACCCAAAAATCTAAGAATAAAAATTTGCTCTCCAAATTTGTGAAAATAAATAAATACAATATGCTAAAGAAGCAAATTTTATCTTTTAATTTTTGAACTGCCGTTTCTCGATCCATGTACAGATGATGTAACTGTTTTTTGTACCAGATGAAAGGTCCAGTTTGCTGTCTCATAGTTATTTCTTTGAATTGTCTATATTATTTACCCAGAAATTGTCTGAAAACTTAATGACTATGTAAAGGAATTTTACTGGACATCAAACTGTATTTTACGAGATTTGATGCTGGAGAAAAGCATAATGTGTTTGATGAATGTATGGGACTTGCTGTGTGAAATAAGGATACCAGAGACAATATTAAAGCAAGTTCTCAAGTTGCCCAATCAGGTGCTTGGGCATTTTATTTTCATCGTAGTGAAGTAATACTTAATATGGAAGACTGCCAAGTGTATGGACAGAAGGTTGGACAGAACAATGTGCCATTAAATAAAATGGTTCTTCAAGCTAAGATCAAGAGCTTGTATGATTTTAGTGAAAGTACAAAATGAAAACCTTTCCTGGCAAGTAAGGGTTGGTTTGACAGCAATTTAACTTGCATAATATTAAACTAAGTAGCGAACTTGCCAGTTTTCATGTCAAAGCTGTGGTGAATTATCCTAGTGATTTGATGATCATTGATGAAGAAGGATACATGCCAGAACATGTGTTTATTGTAATGTGCATTTGATTAGCTGGGGTTTCTCCCACCTTTTTTGGAAACACATGTCCTGACAGAACAGAACATTCAAGAGAAGACTGCACCATGTTTTAAAGCTTTCACATATCATCTGTTGCTACTTGTGATAGGCAGTTCTGTTGGTGATTTTAAGTTAAAATCTGTTCTTATGTAGAGCTTTGAAAATCCCAGATTTATCAAAGGTTATGCAAAACTTAACTTACCTGTAACTTGGCACTCAAACAGGAAATGTGGATGATTGAATATTTTTCAAGTCTGCTTCATCAACTATTTCTGCTTTGCTATGGAAAAGTACTGTGCCAAATGTAACATATCCAACAAAACATTGCTCATTCCAGATAAGGCACCCACTGAATTTAATCAATTTTTCCAATAACGTGAAAGTTGATGACTTGCCCAAGAACACAACAGCCGTATTACAGCCAAAGGCATAATTGCAAATTTCAAGATATTTAACAACACCTTTTATGTAATTGATCAGTGCAACTCATGGAGAATGAAAACCAGTAGTTTAGGAAATCTACAGAGGCAAGTAACTGCAGATGTTGGTTTACAAAAAAAAGGCACAAAGTGCTTGAGTAACCTAGCTGGTCATGCAGCATCTCTGGAGGATATAGATGTTGCCTAACCCACTGAGCTACTCCAGATACTTTGTTTCAAGAAATGTGGATGCTTTAACATGAATGCAGCAGAGTGGTGAGATAGAGATCTCACTTCCAACTGATGCTGGGTTTTAAGACATCATCAGAGAAGATGTGATTTAGATGCTGGAATCTTGTGAAAATTTGTCGAATGGAGATCTTATAGACAATTGATGCAGTGGTTGGCCATTCGGCCCTTCAAGCCAGCACCGCCATTCAATGTGATCTTGGCTGATCATCCCCAATCAGTACCCCGTTCCTGCCTTCTCCCCATATCCCCTGACTCTGCTATCTTTAAGAGCCCTATCGAGCTCTCTCTTGAAAGTATCCAGAGAACTGGCCTCCACCGCCCTCTGAGGCAGAGAATTCCACAGACTCACAACTCTCTATGAGAAAAAATGTTTCCTTGACTCCGTTCTAAATGGCTTACCCCTTATTCTTAAACTGTGGCCCCTGGTTCTGGACTCCCCCAACATCGGGAACATGTTTGCTGCCTCTAGCGTGTCTAAACCCTTAATAATCTTATATGTTTCAATAAGATACCCTCTCATCCTTCTAAAATCCAGCATATACAAGCCCAGCCGATCCAGTCTCTCAGCGTAGGACAGTCCCACCATCCCGGGAATTAACCTTGTAAACCTACGCTGCACTCCCTCAATAGCAAGAATGCCCTTCCTCAAATTAGGGGACCAAAACTGCACACAATACTCCAGGTGTGGTCTCACTAGGGCCCTATACAACTGCAGAAGGATCTCTTTGCTCCTATACTCAACTCCTCTTGTTATGAAGGCCAACATGCCATTCGCTTTCTTCACTGCCCTCTGTACCCGCATGCTTACTTTCATTGACTGATGAACAAGGACCCCCAGATCTCTGTGTAGATGCTGCTGCACCCGCTGAGTTTCTCCAGCATTTTTGTGTACCTTCGATCTTCCAGCATCTGCAGTTCCTTCTTGAACACAACCCCCAGATCTTGTTGTTCTTCCCCTTTTCCCAACGTGACACAATTTAGATAGTAATCTAACTTCCTGTTTTTGCTACCAAAGTGGATAACCTCACATTTATCCACATTAAACTGCATCTGCCATGCATCTGCCCACTCACCCAACCTGTCCAAGTTACCCTGCATTCTCATAACATTCTCCTCACAGTTCACACTGCCATCCAGCTTTGTGTCATCTGCAAATTTGCTAATGTTACTTTGAATCCCTTCATCTAAATCATTGATGTATATTGTAAATGCTGTGGTCCCAGCACCGAGCCTTGCAGTACCCCACTAGTCACTGCCTGCCATTCTGAAAGGGACCCATTAATCTCTACTCTTTGTTTCCTGTCTGCCAACCAATTTTCTATCCATGTCAGCACTCTACCCCCAATACCATGTGCCCTAATTTTGCCCCCTAATCTCCTATGTGGGACCTTATCAAATGCTTTCTGAAAGTCCAGGTACACTACATCCACTGGCTCTCCCTTGTCCATTTTCCTAGTTACATCTTCAAAAAATTCCAGAAGATTAGTCAAGCATGATTTCCCTCTTCGTAAATCCATGCTGACTCGGACCGATCCTGTTACTGTTATCCAAATGTGCCGCTATTTCATCTTTTATAATTGACTCCAGCATCTTCCCCACCACCGATGTCAGGCTAACTGGTCTATAATTCCCTGTTTTCTCTCTCCCGCCTTTCTTAAAAAGTTCGATAACATTAGCTACTCTCCAATCCACAGAAACTGATCCTGAATCTATAGAACATTGGAAAATGATCACCAATGTGTCCACGATTTCTAGAGCCACTTCCTTAAGCACCCTGGGATGCAGACCATCAGGCCCTGGGGATTTATCAGCCTTCACTCCTATCAGTCTACCCAACACCATTTCCTGCCTAATGTGGATTTCCTTCAGGTCCTCCGTCATCCCAGATCCTTTGGCCACTAGTATATCAGGAAGATAGTTTGTGTCCTCCTTAGTGAAGCTGGATCCAAAGTACCTGTTCAACTCATCTGCAATTTCCTTGTTCCCTATAATAAATCTTATGTTGGAGCCAGGATGAGCAAGAGGCCAATGAAATTAAAAACCTAATCCAACTAATGACAAACTGCCTACCATATGTTTTAACATTCATTAATCAGTTTGTGGTTATCCTTCGTGCTAATGATCTAAATTAAGAAAATAGTCTGAAGATTGGACGATTACCGCATGACGTCACGAATTGTTACAAGGAAATATATAAGGAGAAGGTGTGCTGCAAATAATAAACAACTCCCGACACCACCTCCTTTCAGATAACTAAGTATTTTTGTACACCAAAGGGGCTGCACGGTGGCACAGCGGTAGAGTTTCTGCCTTACAGCGCCAAAGGCCCGGGTTCGATCCTGTACACGGATGCTGTCTGTATGGAGTTTCCTCGTGACCTGCGTGAGTTTTCTCTGGGTGCTCTGGTTTCCTCCCACACTCGAAAGACATACAGGATTGCAGACTAATTGGCTTAGTAAATTTATAAATTGTCCCTAGTGTGTGTTGGACAGCGTTAGTGTGCGTGGGCCGAAGGGCCTGTTTCCGCGCTGTAGCTCTAAACTACACTGCTATCTGTTAGTAATATTATTAAACAATCTTATTTTATTTTCTATGCATTTAAAAGTATCTCTCCATTTATATCAGTAGGGAGCAAAACAGCCCATATAATATGTGATTTGATGGTGAGGGAAATAAAGTTTGCAATGCTGAAATTCGCAACATTCATTGTCCATTTCTTTCCAGATGCTGCCTGACCTACTGAGTTCCACTTGCAGCTCTCCCCCTTTTTTTTTTACCTCTGCTCACTTTTTCTAAATTCTTCATGACTCATAGAGGCTACTGCTTAACAGCCTGTGATCCAGGGTTTGTCCTTAACTTGATGCTGCCTGTTTCGAGCTTGCAAGTTCTCCCTGTGATCATGTCCGTTCCTTCCAGGTGCTCTGGTATCCTCTCGTATCCTCCCAATGATATGCCCATTAATAGGTTAATTGGTCACTGTTAATTATCCTTGAGTGGTAGAATCTGGTGGCAGTGACGGGAATTTAAAAACTCGGATTAATGTAGGATTATTGTAAAATAATGATTGATGGTCAGCACAGACTCAATGGGCTGCTCAATATTATTACAATATTATATTTCTGACTTCTTTCTGAACCCACTTCTCCAAGGAGGTCAACCACAACTTTTCTATTCTCAGTTTATACTGTAACCCGTGTCACTCTGGAAGCATTCTTGTAAATGTCATCTTCTCCTCTCAAGGTACTTCCCGTCTTTTGGAAAGTGTGGTGACCACAACTGGGAGCCTGTGCTTTACCTGAGCTGCTGTAGGAAGATCTACCACTGAAGATGACTGTGAACCCTGCCATGGATACATATATTACTTCTTTTATGGTAACATTGGGAAGCTGTTTCCCTAAATATTGCTATTCGTCTTTTGCATGGCTACTCCCTCTGATAGCATTTCATTATCTTTCAAAGATGATTTCTTCTTTTTATGAATTGTCATTTTCAGCAAAAAACTATTCTTAACACACACATTCCTTGATTTGAAGATAAGACACAAAAAGCTGGAGTAACTCAGCAGGTCAGACAGCATATCTGGAGAAAAGAACATCTACAGGTGACGTTTCGGGTCAAGACGTTTTTGCCCCAAATGTCGCCTATTCCTTTCCTCCAGAGATGCTGCCTGTCCCGCTGAATTACTCCAGCTTTCTGTGTCTATCTTCGGTTTAAACCATCACCTGCAATTCCTTCCTACACATTACTTGATTTGGTCCCCTTTTGTTGGTTTAGTTAACTTTATCCATAACAGTTCCGTAAGAACAGAATTAAAGATACGTTTACCTTTTGCACATGGATATAGCATACTTCTACAGTAGTCAGAAATTCCCACCCTCTAATATTGACACAAAGTTTGTAATTCTGATATTTGAATTTGAACTTAATCTCGAAGCCTGATCCCAGAGATTGAACTAGTTTAGAATAAAATCCTTAGTTAATTTTTAAATTGAAAACCTGCTTAGGCTGCTTCTAAAACTAAATTACAACTTGAAAGATTGAAATTCAAATTTAGTGAATATTCATAATTGTGCTTTTTGCACACACTTGTTTTATCCATAACAACTCACACAAATATCCTTGACTTTTTCTATATCCCGATCTTAAAGTTTCCACCTCTGCTCGATACGGCTTTAGCTATTAGGTCCTTAAGTCCTGGCATTCCACGACCAAATTCTTAATTTGTCTGAATGGCTCAACTAGAAATAATGTACACAAACGCACATTTCCTGCATGTAATTGAACTATGTTATATACTGTATCAGGGGCATATTTAAGGAGGATGTGGTGTGATAGGTGTATACTGCGTCATGGACATTTTGAATGAGGATGTGGTGACATACAATAGGTGCATGCTAAATGTAAGCACTTTTATTCCTTGATTAAATGAAATAAGGAAATTTGTAAAATCCATCTATGGACAAGTCTTTAACAATGCTTTTTGCACGAGTGCAATTTATCATTTATAGTTCATTGTATTGATACAGGACTTGGTGCATCATATTCTGGCAGATTAATTATTGCCTATGCAAAATAGACTAAATATCCCAATAGCTCAAATATTCCATTCTAATCTTGTATGCCTAATATTAGCTATTATTAACTAACTAGTCTCTGAGAATGACAATGTGTTCATGCAGGCATATGCTTTTATGCAGAGTTTTTTTGCCTGTCTAGAGATCATACAATATTGGTTTGACAACTCTCCCAAGCAGAAGCTGGGACCAATTTTGAACTGAGTTCGCTGCACAATAAAGTATGTCATCTTTACATTCAATATTAAGATATTGAACATAAAAAATTAAGTTTCTCCAACAAACTTTATGATATAGTGAAGAATTGGCACTGTTCAACACTAATTATTATGTTATCTTCTCGATTACAGTTTCACTCCTGCAAGCAGTAACAGCAGTGAGGTGTCATTTGTCAACATCTGCTGTTCTTTTGAACAGGGACCTGGTTCATAGTTGACTGCTGCTGGCATGAGATGCAGCTCTCACAAAGGTCACAGGGACTTGCAATTGCACATCAAAAACAGTACAGTTTTTGAAGATATTATTTCTCTTTGTTGAGGCAGTTTCAATCTACAGTAAGTACTTCAAACAAATTAGCACATGGCACAAAATTCTCTGGATACTGCCATGCCTTCTTCACTCAAGGTGTGTCTGCAATTAAAGTGAGTCCTTCTGAAATGGTCAACCAACCAGTCTAGTGTGTACTGTACAAATACACTTACTTTGCTGACACTCAATGAATTTGAAGCGTACTCAACTCCATCGTAAACGGTGAACATTTGACTGCATTTTGCAGCGTAAACGGTGAACATTTGACTGCATTTAATGAATGAATGAATGAATAAGTTTATTGGCCAAGTATTCACATACAAGGAATTTGCCTTGGTGCTCTGCCCGCAATTGACAACATGACATACAATGACAGTTAGGAATGACACGCAAAACATTAAACATTAATAATAAAACATTATTGATTAAACATGTGAATTAAATAAAATACTAGAGCAAAAGGAGACTACAGATTGTTGATTATTGAGTTGAGCTACTACTCGTGGAAAAAAAGCTGTTTTTATGTCTGGCTGTGGCAGCTTTATTGTGTTAAATTTCTAAACTCTGAAATAAAATCTATTGCAGAAACAATAAGAAATGAGAACATCTTGATTTTTTTTCTAAACAAGCAAGCAGCTAACTGAAAAGCAACCAAATCAGATGCTATAATTTGAATTTACTTTTACCTTTACAATATGATTCCAGCTGCCATTTTAATTTCTCATACAGCTGATGAATACTCTTTATACTAAAACCCTGATGATTGTGATGTGAATAAATGTGTAAACTGTATTTTTTTTAACTGGATTAGGGCCCAGGTTTTATTGTTGCGATGAAAGCAAAACTATCTTCAATTGCCAAGATTATCTTGTTAAATTAGCAAAATTCTTAGCTGAATACCCATAGTTGAATACAATAATGCTGACATGAGTACTGTGAGTGATACTCTGCTCCTCCACATGCTGCACTATTGAAGTCCTCATGGATGGGTGCATTTTATTCAGCTCCTTAATTGGCCAGACATTTAACATTTTACATACAATCTTTGCTGCAAAATACATGAACATTTTGAATTGAGTATAATGACATAATAGGTAATAATTACTGTTAAACTACCATTCTGTCCCTGTCAAGTTAATTTAAGATTAATCCCCAAAATAATTATATTTAATTCTGTATTTATATTATTTGTAAATTTTTACCATAATTTCATATGTATGGAGCACACTTTATCTTTAATAATGATACAATTGAGGTAGTAAGAAATTATCTTGGAACAGAAAATCAGGAAGTAGAATTCCAATAAGAGGAGATATGAGAATTTGTGAGACAATTAAAAAAATTGGCAGGCTCATCAACAGCAGATTTTCTGTTATAGTATAAATCAGAGGATTGTTTAGCAATGGTGTAACAGTTATTGTAGGGGGTCTTCAATCTTCTAGTAGACTTCTCCTTTCGTATCCTTCTTCCATGTTTCAAATTTTGACATCGCTGTCATCGTCCGTCCTGAAAGGACGCAGGCTTCCGGCGCCAATCAGTGGGAGCCATCACTTGTTGCAATAGATGATGGTGGTAGCAGAATTAGCTCAGGATACTTCCAGTTTCCAGCCCCGTGACATGGACGCTTCTGCTATGGAGCCTTCAAGTAGACTGACAAATTAGCAAAAGTAGATTAGAGAATTTAGAAGAATTCATTGGATGCATTCTGGGCAGTGATCCAGAGGACTACATATGGAATCAACAATGTATTTCAGTTAATTACTAATTTCGGTATAAGAAATATGCTATGAAAAGAGATCACACATTATAGGATTTCACATTGAGTTTATGATTAAATTTGAAACTAAAACCAAATTAGTTCAAGAAAAGATAATTGTAGGTTTATGCTGTATAGTTGTCCAATGTTTTTGTTGATGAGTAAGAAGATGTAATTTAACAGGAATGAAGAGAGTGGGTCTTGGTTTATTATTAGCACCTGCACCGAGATACAGTGAAAAGCTTTTGTTTTTCGCTGTTATTCAGATCCTATTCTCTTTAATCAGATAATTTAATACATGAATACAATAAAGCCAAACACTAATACAATAGGTTGAGCAAAGAGAAAAATCCCAGAGTGCAGAATATAGTTTTCAGCATTGAGGCATTACAGTTCCAGAAAAAAGGTCAGATGTCTGGAATTAGATATATTGGAGCATTGGAACTACACCTTAGTTTATGAGAGTACCACAAAAGTGTGGTAACAGAGGGAAAGGAGCTGTTCATGAATTGGTGGTTTATGCTTTCAAGCATTTGTATCTTCTGCATGACGGAGAGGGTAAAAGTGGGAATGACTTACTTAGACTTAAGGGCCTGTCCCACTTGGGCGTCATTTGCGCGTCATTTACACACGCGTCATGTCGTGACACGTGCATTGTGCGCGCATGGCGCATAATGAGGCGTGGTGCCATAGGTAATGGCGCGCAGTAGTGCGCGGTGCCCCAGGATTTGGGGATTCTCAAAATCCTCGCGTGCCACCCGCGTGACGCGCAAATGACGCCCAAGTGGGACAGGCCCTGTAGTTCCTCTCACACTGTTGAGTGCATTGGGCAGCAGGCTTTTGCCATTGTGTTCGATCACGTGCGATGTCTTCCACCCTCGATAAGTTAGCGTCCCGGGATTCCAAATCCTTCTGGAATGTTCGCCTCCATGTGAGTTTTGGTCGGCCTCTTTTTCTTCTTCCGTCAGGTTGCCATGTAATTGATATCTTAGGTACACGTTCAGGTGACATTCTGAGTACATGTCCTGCAAATTTCATCCTGCGTACCTCTATGTCCTGGCTGAGAGGCTTTGTTGCAGTTTCCCTGTAGATCTCCTCGTTTGTGATTTGGTCTCTGTAGCTAGTCTTCAGGATCTTACTCAAGCAGCGTTGTTGGAATGCATCCAATTTCTTTTTCATCT
Source organism: Amblyraja radiata (assembly GCF_010909765.2). NCBI lineage: Eukaryota > Metazoa > Chordata > Chondrichthyes > Rajiformes > Rajidae > Amblyraja > Amblyraja radiata. The sequence continues at coordinate 38,700,100 of NC_045965.1, read as the reverse complement.
TCACATTGATTTTCCATGTCTCACTGGCATAGAGGGCTGTAGGGAGGACTACGGACTGGAAGAGCTTGACTTTTAGCATCTTGGATATCCCGCCACTAGACTATATTGGCTGCATTCTTCTGAAGACTGATGCAGCTTTACCAATTCGGGAGTTGATGTTGACCTCTACATTTCCATCTGCTGTGAACATGCTGCCAAGATAGGTAAATCTTGTGGCGTTTTCCGTAGGTTCCCCATTGATTATCAGTTGGTCTATTGGCTGCTGGTCTCCAGTCTGCATGGTCTTAGTCTTCTGGCAGCTGATCTTTAATCCAACCTTTGATGCATTCTCCTGGGAATGACCGGGTTATAAATGGCTCTTGATTATTTGGTCCATTTTCCTAAGGCAGTGTAAAGTCTAGATGCAGACAATGGTTGGAAGTCTGGTCTGTGATGGACACAATTCACAATTCAAATCCACAATTATCTACAGCTTCTTGTGGTTTTACACAGTGCTGTACCAAAATCAAGCTATGATGAAACCTGATAGAATGCTTTCTACCGTGCATCTGTAGAAGTTGGCAAGAGTTATTGGAAACATGCTGAATTTCCTTGGTCCCCCAAGGAAGTAGAGACGTTGCTGTGCTTTGTGGCCGCAGCTTCAGTGTAGTTGGTCCAGAACAGATTGTTGGTAATATTTATGCCGAGGAACCTGAAGCTCCAAACCATTTCCACTTCAGCACCATTGAATGGAGCATGTACTCCACCATTCTTCCTGAAGTCAATAACTAGCTCATTTATCTTGCTAACATTGAGGGAGAGGTTGTTGACCTGACACCATGTTACTTTGCTCTTTATCACGTTGTTGTACTCCATCCCGTCACTGCTAGAATTCCAACCCACTGCAAACTGCAAATGGTGGCGATGGTATTATCTGCAAACTTGTAGATGGTGTGAGAGCAAAATTTGGCTGCACTGCCATGAGTCTATAGGGATAGAAGGTGCTGAAATCACATCCTTAATGTGCACCAGTGTTAAGAATTATTGTGGAGGATGTATTGTCGCTATTCTCACTGATGTAGTCTATTGGTCAGAAAGTTGAGGATTCAGTGGCAGAGGGGGTTGCTGACTCCTAGGTGCATCAACTCTAATGACATGTTAGCTGATGTTTGATGGAGCTAGGGGGCAATGTTATAAACATACAAGAATATACTCAAGTTCATACGCGAGTGTGAATTAATTGGATCATTAAAATATTTTGTGCACTGTATCCAGGAAAATGTTACAGAAGTTCTGCAGCTGACCATCTGAGATACTTCCAGCCATGCCTTTTGTTCAGCAGTATGTTTTTATCCTCTTTACTTCAGACTTTGGAGATACAGTGCGGAACCAGGCCCTTCGGGCCACTGAGTCTATGCCGACCAGCGATCACTCCGTACACTAATACTATACTACGTACTAGGGACAATTTACAATTTTACCAAAGCCAATTATCTTACAAACCTGTATGTCCTTGGAGTGTGGGAGGAAACCGGAGCACCCAGAGAAAACATACGCGATCACAGGAAGAATGTACAAACTCCGTACAGACAGTATCCGTAGTCAGGATCGGACCTGGATCTCTGGCACTGTAAAGCAGCAGCTCTACTGTTGTGCCACTGTGCTGCCCTCTTGTTACTGGTAATTAGAATTCTCCCTCTAGTCCCAGGCGCCCACATCAGGTAGGGGATCAGTAAAGGAGAATGCGACTTTTGATTGTCTCTATTCCATTTTGAGAATATTTCTCCTGTGTTTACAGCTCCCAAGGTCTTGCTAAAACAACCTTTAACTTGCACATTAAACATTGGAATTGAAAACATCATATGAGTTCTCACAATATCTGCTACCACACCTAAGCATGCCCAAGTATGCAAGGGTAGGAGTGGGCCACTTGGCATTAAAACTGATTGTACTATTCACTGTGATTATGGGTAATTTACTCTAGGCCTCAAACCCTCTTTGTCTGTTCTACACAGCCAAATTCCTTACTTTCATCCAATTGGTTTAAACCCTAGTTATGTGATTCACCTGGTTGCCGATCACATCACAGTTCAAGTGAAGCCCATTACAATGGAAAAGCTTTTTTTTTACCCCTCAATACTTGGGTTAGTGCTTCATGGAGATGAAGGAAGTTCAGCAGGTCTCCAATGACTCTCACTAACTTTTACTGATGCATTGTAGAATGCATGCCATTGTGTTAAAAGAAGTTGCAGAGTTATAGTCCAGTTCATCATACAGACCAGACACCCCACCATCAACTCCATTTACATTTCACATTGCCTTACCTAAGCCATACCTAATCAAATACCTTTTTTACCCTCTTTCATTAAAGGATTAGTTTCTTCTTCTGCTGTTGGGCAGAAGATACAAAAACTTGAAAGTGTGTACCACCAGAGTTGGGAACAGCTGCTTTTCCTCTTTTATCAGATTACTAAACAGTCCTCCCATGAACTAAGATGCAGCCCTGAACTCCCAACCTTCCTCAAGGACACTGGACTTTTCTCTGGCACTACGCTGGTATCTTTCTCTATTGCACTACCTGTTGTACTTGGCCATGGCATGATTGTATAGTATGATCTGATTTATTGGTACGTGACTATAATAAACCTATACAAGTACCAATACCAAGGATTAGAAGAATTAATCCTTAAGCCATGCATTTACTTCTCGAATATCATTTGCTCTCTAATAATTTGAATGTGGCAAATTATAATTTGGAGAATTTTACCTTTAAGTTCTGTTTTTGCCCAAAACTGCTCATCATCCTACAGCAAAACCCATCTTTTTCTACTTATGGTGTAATGCCTATTTGTACCACAATACCTAGATCATCCTCCTCACATTACACGTTCATCTCCAGTCCAGATGTCTTTAACCTTGATACTGGGCGGGCAACATAGTTAGGGACAGTTGACTTTGCTGCAGAAAACAGAGTGTACTTCCCTAACTTTGGGTCTCCTACGCCAGTACATTTTTTTCTTGGCTCCATCACCTGTATGGCCATCATGCCAAGGACAATTTGCACATCCTGTAATCCCCACCCTCTTTCAAACTAGTGAACAAAAATCATGTTATGCAATTGATCCCATACCCATAAGCACAAGATAATAACAGGGTCTGTAAAGAAGCCGCAGATGAACTGCTCTACTTCTGTATTTTCCACTACCTATCAGACTCCAGACCCCAACTCTTTTGTTTGATTAAAGCCTTAATATTCTCAAAAGTTAAGCACCATAGAAGTAGGCCATGGGCCCCACCTTATCTCCACCAACCTTCAAATAACCAACCAACAAATCTCAATATTCCTCTTACATCCTCATTAACTCTTGCTATATCTTCCTGTCATCTACTTGCATGATTTACAGTAGCCAATTTACCTACCAGTTAACACGCCTTTGACATATAGGAGGAAATTGAGGCACCCGTGTAGTGACAGAAAGATCATGCAAACTCAATACAGACAGCACCTAAGGTCAGGGTGAAATTAGTTGAAGCTGCAAGGCAGCAATGCTAACCATTGCACTGCTGTGCCATCTGACTGTGTTTCATTTTGATTTGTGATTACCTTTGTAAGAGAAAAATTAAGCATCAATCAAGCATGCTTAACCACTGTTCCAGCCTTGGTTTCTATTAATCTATTCCAACAAACTGCAGATTGTTGATTACAGGTACCCACACTTCCCTGTACCCCATTACCTGTCCCCCATCCTGTATCATTATTCTAGACAGAGGAACAATGTATCCCATGGAGCAGAGCTTGAAATGTACTTGAGTGCAAGTACTGAAAATACTTTTGTTAACAATTTACACAACTAAGATTGCAAACATTTCCAAATATTATGCAACTAAAATCAACTAACTCTGCAAGTGTAAACTACTATCAAGATGTAATCAGACACAATGTTGAAGGGCTTATCTTACAGAGAGGAGACCTTTACCCCTGGATAGTCTTGGCCATGAACCCAACCAGGGACAAACCTCTGAACTTGTGGTACGATTGTATTCTGGCAATATTAAATCAATTGTGATCATTGGAGACAGACTAAAGGTTCCCATCCTCCCAGCTCAACTCCTTTTATTATATCAAGCATCGAGCTAACTGAGTCAACTACGTCCACCCACACATCAGAAGAAATGCCTGCACCAATTTCTCCATTGTGAGAAAATATTGGTACCGTCCCTATTTTTGTCTGATCATGTTTGCTATCATTATACAAGCAATCCACCAGAATCCAAAAGCAATGTGTGAAATTGTTATATGTATATGGGATATGATAGTATTCTAGTTATGTTCTGGATAATAATCCAGAGTTCTGGGCTAATGGAGACGGGAGTTAAAATCAGAGACGGGAGTTAAAATCCCATCTGTAAAGTAAATCATAAACAATAGGATTGAGACCTGAGTATCCAGATCAACAATGAGAATCCAGACCAACAATGTCTGATTGACATGGCAGACATAGTGATCAGCAAAAAATATGAATAGCTAATAAAAGGCCAATGACAATGTGTTCTCGGAAAAATATTTTAATAATCTCTTTTCAGAATTGGAAATATGAGTTGCTATTTAGTTTGTGCCAACTATGTAATTCATTGCTTCAATAACTGTTGTTTCACAAATTTCTGGTGTATACATCTACAGCATGATTACTCACAAAGTTAGTAATCTGCTGATGCACCAAGGAACAAATTAGACTCCCCATGACCTTTAAAAACTTTTTAATTGTGAAAGTATCTGTTTGCAATGGCACAGGTCTAATACTTATAATATTTCATCAGCTTTAAATGCATATACTCAAATATTTAAATTGCAAATATTCCTTATTAAAGTCAGATTAATGATTTAACCAGGGCCAGATATTACATATGATTCAAAAGTTAAAAAAATATATTGATCTAATATTATTTGACTTGAAGCAAATTAAACATGCAAAGATATGGAGCAGTAGAGTGTGACAGGTCAGAGTTCCATGTGTACTGATTGAGCTTCATATGGTTATATCTACTCCTTCAAAAGACCCAAAGAAGCTGGCAACCATTGTATGGGTGAAGGATGTCATAGCACAAGTTACTGTATGTTACTGGACTAGCGTCTTGACACCTTGGGATAAAGCTGATCAGACAGGGGTCTTACCACCAAATCAATCATCTTAAGGTCTTGCATTTTACATTAACTATTATTACTTTATCAAGTTTTGCATTGCTTTAAAATTCTGCAGCATGATTACTCACAAAATTTGTAATAATTTGCAGATGCAGCAAAGTACAAATTAGAATGCAGGATTGTCTCTGTAATTGTAGGGTTTATTGCCATTGCCCCAGGTAACCACCAATGATCTATCCTTGGTTCCTTCATGTTTCTGCTACTCATCCTGAAACACATCAATTTCCACATATATACAGGCAATTCCTATTTTTACTTTACCAGCCCTCTCCTTGATCCCTTAATCTCACCTTTCTCTCCCCAATCATTGTCTGGGACTGAAGTAGATTATCCACAATATTGGTGGCATATTTAACCCCCCCCCCCCCCCCCCCCGGTTGAGTTTTGGACTACATATCCATGTCACAAGTACCTTAAGGTCAAGACGCTTTTGGCCTATTCCTGTGTATGCATATAATATTTGTGAATGGGGAAGGTGCAATTTCTTTCCCTTATAGAAACACTAAAATATGTAACTTAATCCTGAGCTCCCAGGCTCCAAAATTCCTGCCCTTCCAGTCCTGCCAGCTGGTAAGGTGTTCCTCTCAGTCTAATCTATACAAAATGTGCAATGTTGCTTCTCATCTAATCTTAACCAATGCTATATAGTGCGATAAATTATTAAAATTTACCTGAATTTGCATTGTATGAGTAGACCTCCGTATGCAGTTCCGGTAAAATATCCTGCAGGAATGTTGACAAAAATTGTATGTTAGTGGGCAATAGGTTTGGCTATGACGAAATTGTTTGAGTCAAATGTACTACTTTTAGCAGAAAATAACTTATGATTGGATAGATCATTTGCTCACTTGCTAAATACTATAAATTCAATCGAAATATTTACAACGTTTTAATTATTTTTTTGAATTCTTACATAAACCTATCAAATTCAAAATGTTAGTGCAGTTTCCATGCTTTTTCTCACGGATTGGATGAGCTTCATTAATGTAATGAAGGAGTACGAAGATTTGCAGGAGATTCACCATCTTGAGTGTCTCTTGCCCTTTGCCAGGCTGTCCTCGTCAAACTGCTCGTTGTTGTTTGGGCGTGCTCATTTTGCCGACCTGGCGCAACCATTTACATGTCAAACTGACCCGGTGACAGTTCCCCCTCTTCATGCAAAGGTTGTGTTTCCACAATGCTGCAGACTGGGATTTTGAGACGTACAACGCGGTATTTGGCAGTTGACCAAGATGCAGTAATCAAGGAAATAAAAATACAAACAACCAAGAGAGTGCTCTTGTTTTGTCCTTCATCAAGTAAAACTCACCGAAAAAAAGGATGTATACAGTACCGTAGGCATACACCTGACAAATACAAGTACTGAGATCGCACATCTAGTCATTTTGAATTTACCAATCAAAATATGATTACCAAAATCGGGATTGTTAATTCGTCACTTGTTACTCGAGGCTAACTGTAAGACGACACCGTACTTCAGTTAATGTAACCATCTTGTAATAACCTCCGGCTATCAGGAACGTTTCTGGTCATTGACTTCAGAACTGCGAGGCTCATTTTATTTACTGATCACGCGATTGCTGACAAACTTGCATTTTTGTTTGGCTCCCTGAACTCCACAAGCAGTGAGAAAGGAGATATGCCAAATACGTTATTCCCCCCCCTGAATGTATCTGAAACTATCGGCTGCCAGTAGACACTGCCGTTTTCGACCCACGACATCTAGGTTCTGAAACTAATATTCAAGCACTTCACTTGAGAAGGCGAGAATTGAGTTTCAGTATGAACCTGTGCATCCAACACGAGACCATGTGCCCAATATCAAAAAAAAACTAACTGCTGGAGGTCCAGGCAGACAGCATGTGTGCAGGGAAAGAGACGACATTTCTGGTCGGGGTCTTTATTCAGACTGATGGGAGTACAGGGAAGATCATCAGTCCTCTGAAGAAGAGTCCCAACCTGAAATATCGTCAGTCAATTTCGCTCCACAGGTGATGCCTGGCCAGCTGAATTACTCCAACATATTGTTTCTTTGCTCAAGATTCCTGCATCTATAGTCTCTTGTGTCTCCACCATATGCCCAATAACTCAGTCGAGCAGTTTCTGAACGGGAAAAAAATCAACACTGTAGTAATATTGGCAAAAGCATCTTTAATTCATAATATTTTTTTTTAAACGTTTTTAACTTGCTTCTTTATCAGTGGGCACTTTTACAACAGGATGCACAACGTCTAACGTATGACGCTGGGAGGTGTGGTGAACTACAACTTTGTTTTCCAAGGCATTGTTTTCAATATTTCGAATTGAAATATCAAAATATACACTGAAAAAGCCGTACACCTGAAGTGGAAAGTCAGGGAACAGAGGGCGAAGTGAAAATATTTAACCGGGGTGAAAAAAAGAGGAAAAACTCGGCAAATATGTGATGATCTTTAAGAAGGAACTGCAGATGCTGGAGAATCGAAGGCAGACAAAAATGCTGGAAAAACTCCGGGGGTGAGGCAGCATCTATGGATCGAAGGAAATAGGCATCGTTTCGGGTCGAAACGCTTCTTCAGACATGTGATGATTTTTATTTTACAATTATGGCTAATGCTGTTTCAATAAAGACACCAGATTCTTTTAACATAATACGTTGAAACAATCGAGGCATGTACCAAGACATGGTCCTTAATTATGTCTTTGTTTTATCTTGCAATAGTGTCGGCCTACAACAGTATCTCCACTTTCACCGTGGGCATGTAAATATGTCCTATTCACATTGTTACGCACCGTACCACATTCGTATCGCTTTCATTTATACTTTGCGATAATTAATTTATCAAGTAATTTTTGGTGCTAAAAGTTTCGCTTTCGCCTATATTTGCTGCGAAATTCCGATTTTGCTTTCTTATAGACATGATTTAAATAATATAATGTTGCAACTGCAAGAGCTTGTATTTTGATTAAATTGCGATAAGGACGTTTGTCTTCTAACTGTCTTGTATATTACGTATATAGTTTTTCGCAATTCATATATTGGTTGAATAGTTTATGTGCATATACATATACTTGAATGGCATATTAGCCTATCTTCGGCAAGCATTTCCATCATGTGTTTAGAGGGTTGCGTATATAAGCGATACCGTCCTACTTTAGTAAAACTAAATCTTCCAGGATTTTCGTTAAAATACGTAAAATTGATGTGATGTTTTAAAACATTTTAACTTTCGACAAAGGTGTAATTAAGTGAAATCACTTGTTTTAAAATACCCATGTTTTAAAACTACAATGCCAGGCATTGTGAGGTTTTGGTGTGGAAAAGATTAGCATTTATTACCCGTGGTTTCTTTCTTGAGATTGCCGTTCATCATTGAGCTTGCACGACATAATTTTACCAATTAAAACAATATGAATCAAATGCAAAATAAAGTAACTCGACAGTTACTAAATTACCAAAAGTCAATCAAAATGTTTTTATTCCATACGTAAATCCTTTTCAAAGACAACCTCTACTAACTTATTCAGAACTTTTATAAATCATTTTATTGCATGTATGTCCCGCTACATATGGATTTGTAGAGGAAGCAAGGTCTCATTAAATTTTAATGCTTTATGTTATCTGTCACAGTAATTAAATAAATTAATTCAGGTAATGGTACTCCATTCACAACATTAAAAATACATAACCTTTACACTCACAAGTATTTATTGGAACGAAAGAGCGGTTTAATCTTTTATAACTTATGAAGACAATACTTGATACAATTCAAGGCCATGAAAGCAATGCAATATTTACATTGAGTAAATAGAAAGCTTATAATTTAATTTTCATTAAACAAAAATAAGTACATTAAATAATGTTTAACAACTACATTTCTCTGCATTCACTCATGATATCAAGCAATACTTCAATGGCCATCCAATGAATATTAAAGCTACATAAATGAAACAAACACAGTGTTCAGCGTTTAAAACAATGTAGAAACGTGATCATTTATGAAAATATGAAAACCACAATGTTCCAAAGAGACCAACCTTCAACAGCTGAAGGAAGGCAGAGGACATTTGCATAATCTGCCTACTGCAACCATCATAAATTATTCCCCATTAGCTTGATTGTTTTAAGTCAAAAGCTACACTAGCCATGTTAAACCTTGACATTAATAAACTTTATCATATGATTAAAGACAACATCAACAAAGTTTACCTGATTCTATATTAATACTGATTTACAACAAATAAAATTTAGCATGATGACATGGAATCATTTTAAAAAGGCATGAATGCAACAACATCCTCTCTCCACAAGTATTAAAAAAATGGAATTTCAAATAATGAAAATCAGTGAACTCATGTCTGTGGTGGCCAACAAATAAAATAAATATGACAAGGTTGCTCTTGCTTATTTTGTTTTTCCTATAAATTTTGTTCCATCCATTGCATAGTCTCTGTCCTCTTGTATATCTGGGCTAGCTCATATGGAGTCTGTCCATTTTCGTTTTTAAATGTGAGGTTTGATTCCTTTGCCAAAAATGTAACCACGTCGGTGTGACCTTCTTGTGCAGCAAGATGGATGGGTAGATTGCCCTCAGAATTTTCAATATTAACATTAGCTCCAAAGTCCACCAAGGTTTTCAAAGTGTCCAGAAAGCCTTCCCTGGCCGCATCATGAGCTGGCGTGAATCCCCCATGATCTTGTTGGTTTGGTTTAGCTCCTGCTTTTAGCAACGATTTGGCTATTATAGAATGGCCCATCTGCATGACCTGGAAGTTAGAGGGCAATAATTATTTTAAAAATGTGAGATTGTACCACAGTGCACACCTAAAAATAGCACATAACAGGATTAATGGCGATGAGAATTCTCTCTGCAACAATAAAATCTTAGTGCAGGCATAAGTCTATAAACTAACATAAAGTTAGTGACAATCATCCGTTTTTAATGTTATTTTATCATTTTCACTGTATGAATAACAGAAAATCCTCCAGATTCGCATAGTCCAGCTTCAACACTTCAAACTAATTCTGATTTAAGAAAGTTTGTGCTGACACTTCTTTACAAAATTTGTTTAATAATGAAATATTGAACAACGTTATGTCCATCTTTTTTCTGAACATATTTCAAAAGAAAATATTCCCCATGACCACAAAGATAAATCAAAGTGTTTTTTTTAAACATATCAAATGTAATTATCTGCAATTACAGCAATTCTTTGACAATTTCAATTAGAAAATGTTGTTATAGCTTTGATATTATGTCCACATAGTTAAAACAGGACTTGTTAACAAGTGTTTCAAGAAGAAAAACAGTGATATATAAACACACCATTAGCTCTTAAGTTCATTACATTTAGGTTTGTGTATGTAGAAAGTGAACAGAAAAAGGGTAAACAAATAACCATGATATTATTCAAAAGGCAAGTTGTTTTAAAATATGAGTATACCACGACTTCTAGACTGTTGCGATGTAGAATAGAATTAGAAGCTGGGACAATAAACGTTATTACATAATAGTTTAAATATGAACAATACAAAATATATTAACTGTGACTCTAATCCCGGTCCTTTACTGTAATTTTACAAGTGTTGACAAAATAATGTTAGAGGCACAATTTTATTTTTACGGATTTAATTTTACAATGATTGGTTTGAAATATTACAATTCTATTTAAAATGAAATGTCACATGGGGTAATCGGGCGTCTTAAATTAAATGAAAAATATGGTTCATTATTATCATGCAACTGAAGGTACAAACTTTATTGCTGTTGAATTTCATTTTTTAGAAGGGGGAAGATCTCATCACCTTGAAAGCTATGAAGACAGCTCAAAGTGTTTTTTGACTGTTTTTAATTGTAACGTATTGGACTAACAAATTGAAGATCAAAGCTGCATGTAAGCATATTTTGTTTATAATGGAACTAACTCAATGCAAAATCATGATATAAAATATATTTTTGATTCAAGCAAAACATTGTGGCTTATTGAAGGTTAGTTAAATATTTTATGTAAAGTAACATAAGTTGAATTTACTATGGATCTTAATATTGAAAATATAAACAATACTGATGCCTAAAATGCTTGGAATTTTGGGGGAGAAATCCTTCAATCTTTTATATTGGTGTAGATTATTTAACACTGCCCTCAGTGACTAAAATGCCTGTTAGTGTTATGGAAATACAAAATGTGTTACTTTATAGAGGTAGATGGAGATCTGGAAAGCGATTTTTTTGCATACTGTGCATTCTAACGTAAAAATAAACTGCCTTCACATTTCTAAATATTTATCATGCTATAAAGTCGACGGCACTTCATTACACTACAACAGAGGCTAAAATGTAATCGCTAAAATGTACTTACTTATAACTTATTGCAAAAATCATTTTTTCGATGATATGAGAAAGGTGTTATTTATGTTCAAAAAGCTCCGCATCACAATCGCATCTACAGTGTTGTATTTTTGCCTATGCTGCAGTTACAGTACTTGAAAACAGATAAATTAACCATGATAACCTGGGAAATATAGGTTAGTTGCAACTAACTGATGTCGTCTACAAATAAATAAAGGTGCTGTTGGTGAGAGTCCACGTTGCAAAACTCAAACATTTTCTATTCGACAATCTGCGCTTAAGAGCAGCCGTGATACTGATAGAAAAGCAGTTATTAGTCTGGTATATCCGACGTAATAAAATCAATACTGTTGAATAATAGTTTGAATATATGCAAGTATCTTTCGAGACGATGTGATTGCTGGCATCATAAAATTAAAATTGCGACTTTATTACTTTGGAATTTCACATTTAAAATTGGGGAACTTTTATAGTTTGACGATAATTCAATGATCAGATTGTATTGTCATCGCAGCAAATGCGTTTGGTTTCCCCCCACCTTCCAAATATCTTGTAGCTATTTCAGCAATGCGTCATTGCTGTATTTACTGCCGTCTGGACCACACTGACACAAAATCTAATGGACGTTGTTTAAAAAAATATAATGCTAGGAACGCAGCACGCATTTGTTTCTCATGAATGGAAGTGTAGTGCGCAGTAAAGAAGATAGGAACAGTAACACGAACCTGGAGAGCAGTTCTGCCAAACTTATTGATCGCGTCTGCTTGCACCCCGTTTTCCAGCAAACTATTAACTTCTTTCGAGTCTCCCTTGGCTGCGGCGCTGGTTAATTTGTCACCGACTGACCCATCAGTTGTTTCCATTCTTCACACTGCAAAAAGTCGAAATCCCAAAGGCTCCAACGCCAGCAGGTATGGTGAGACGAGGAATCCGGCCCCGCTCCGTGAATACTATTTACTAACCTTCCAGTAATTGATGTGCGATCCCTTGTAATGACGTTGCCCGATCCGCCCCCTTTCTCTCATCAATATAATACACGTGATGCCAGCACAAGGATAGGCAGCTATCTCAAAGTTAACATTTTCCAGTAATTCGTCCTATGTTATTTCAGAGACGTTAATAAAATATCAAAATGCGATTAACCTTGCCAGTCGCCGTGTGGAAAATCTAGTATTTCACCTCCACAGTTGTGAAATATTGCGAAATAACATCAGCGCAGATACCAGTTGAATCAGTTACTGTAACCCCGGCACAGATACAATATTTGAATATTTCGCCGTTTTCCCGCCCATTTTGCAACTGCTGCTCCAGTGTGAGGAAAGGCTGCGGCGGGCAGCGGACTCGGGCTTGTCTCGGGACCGCGGGCTTTGGGGGGCGAGTTCTCCACCTCCGCTTTCTGTCAAATGAGATTCCACAAAAATGCCACAAAGCCGCCGCTTTCAGAAGACACCGAGTCCGCCAGCTTTGACATCTGCAGCCGCGGGCAGGGAAGGCAGCTCATTGCCATTCCGTGCTCGTATTTCAAATGCAGAACTCGTTTGCAGCCTCGGCGAAAAGTGCAAGCGCTGACCGGCGAGAGTCGCCCTTCGATCCGGTGCCGCCGCGAACCGCCCTCCCGTCCAGCCTTATGAGAAAAACTAGCGGTTCCGTAAGTGCTGATCTCCGATTACTGTTTTGCGGGGAAAAAAACTTATTGACATCATCAAATTTTAAAAATGAGCGCTCCCCGGGCGCAGCGAGTGCCGCCCACACTGCGTCGCAACGGAAGCAGCAGCTGCGGTGTAAGGCTGGGAGCCGGCGGGAGCGCAGAACAGAGCGGCGCTCCGCTCGCACCTTCATCTCCGCCAAGCAATCCGTTATATTTCTCACTGATGCAATGCCAGTAACGGACGCGGAGGAATTTAAAATTGTGCAAAGTAACTCGAATGAGCCAATCCCCATTCCCACTCCATTTATTAATCTACTGATTTGCATTTTGTACGCAAAGGTCAAACTAAAGGTTTTTGCTGCTCTCTCGGAGCTCGGGGGTGTTGGGGCTTTTCACTTCTGAAGCCGAGCGTTTACATGGGTGCGGCTAGGTTGTACGGCTCCAGTAAAAGTTGCCGTGTTTTTGGCTACCTGTCCAAGGCGCACCTTCTTTGATCCAGGTGCCATCTTTTGTTGGACATGGTCTGCTCGGACTGACAGGTTGTCTAAATGGACGTGGTCCATGCTATCCCCTACACACGGCCACCACCCGCTCCATACGGCCGCGACTGAAGGGTTAGGGAACTTGATTATTATTCAATGTGGCATCCTGCAAATCGCGATCTATATGTAGCAGGCACAGGCTGATGTGAAGCCACAAGCATTTAACATTAAAACAAAACACTACTTTAAAAATAAATTGTGAGTGTTATATCTTAAAAGTTAGATGAAACACGACGTGGCCAGTATCAGAGCGGACCCAGAACATCGGCACCAAATCCCTGGAGATGGATTCGCTAATGTAGCTCAAGCAGATCAATAGATGGTTATGTTATGTCAAATATTATCAGCTTCCACATCACATCATGGAGACGTCATACAGCAGTCTCTGATTTTTTTTAAACTTGCCTTATCTTCAAGTATCTTTCTTAATATCCCGGAGGCAGAGTGCTGGAGCAGCTCAGCGGGCCAGGCAGCATCTCGGGAGAACATGGATAAGCGCTATCCAGCACTCACTGTCGTTTGTAACCAGAATCTGCAGTTCCTTGTTTCTACGTTATCCCGAAGGCAATGTAGCTTCCCTTGACATCCTTCTATATTCAGCGATGCACCTCTGGGCCTTTGTTTAAGGTATGAATTTACCAGCACGTCATCAGTTGCATGAAGCATTACAATTTAGCAAGGCATGGCCTTGAAAGTGTCAATTTATCACGGGGAGAAATACTAGCTGTTTTCTATTGAGTTAGATAGAGCTCTTAGGGCTAGCGGAATCAAGGGGTATGGGGAGAAGGCAGGAACGGGGTACTGATTGGGGATGATCAGCCATAATCGCATTGAATGGCGGTGCTGGCACGAAGGGCCGAATGGCCTGCTCCTGCACCTATAGGGTGATTTCACGAAAGGTCACTGGATCATAGATCCTCACCCACGTGGACGCAAAATTTAACTGGGGTACAAACGTCACTTCCGGTACATGTTATTGATGCTGGAAACGCGCACTTTCACACCCGTTAAAAACCGCGAAAACGGCCCGTTTTTGAGCTGTAAATAACTGTGCCAGTCGGGGTGACCGTGAGGCACCGTTATCTTACTTTAGAGTCCAGAAGATAAAGAAAAACGAAGGTAAAGACAAGAGGGAGCTGAAGGGGCAACAACAGCGGAAGTGGTTAGCAAACATTGGCCGTGGAGATATAAAGATAGAAAATATCGGGAATTATCGCGTTTGCTCGCTGCATTTCATCAAAAGTAAAGCATTATGTTTTATCTTTATTAATTTGTTATATAAAAATCCATCATTAAAATTGCAAAATCTTCCATGGTTCTCAGGTGGGTTTTAACATGCAAAAAGAAAATGCTTCTGAAGCTACATTTACCATATAAATAATCGTAAACCATAAATGCGTTTTGAAATGAGTTTTACTCAGATACAAGCTAAGGAATGGGATAATTGTCAGCTGTTAATTGGACAAAATCAGGACATTTTATTATTATTATCCAAATAACAGCTGACAATTATCCCATTCCTTAGCTTGCATCTGAGTAAAATTCATTTCAAAACGCATTTATGGTTTACGATTATTTAAATGGTAAATGTAGCTTCAGAAGCATTTTCTTTTTGCATGTTAAAACCTACCTGAGAACCATGGAAGATTTTGCAATTTTAATGATGGATTTTTCACTTTTAAAACTTTTTATATAACAAATTAATAAAGATAAAACATAATGACGTTTGTACCCCAGTTAAATTTTGCGTCCACGTGGGTGAGGATCTATGATCCAGTGACCTTTCGTGAAATCACCCTATTGTCTATGTATCTATGCATTGAAGAACACTATACTTTTAACCCAACAAAAATCCATCAATAAATGTAGATTGGAGAATACATTTGGACACAATCTATCGTGTAACATTCAATTTCAGACTGGACACTGGGTTAAGTAAAGAAAGACCATATAATGTGCTATTTCACTGTACATGTTTAAAACGTGATTCCCATTTTTACAATTTTGCACCAGTGATTTTACAATTACAGCTTGTTAGGCTGATAGATTGTGCATGGAACATAAGATTAATATGGATTTTACATGGGCTGTTATTTTAAAACTTAGAACCAATTAAGAAACTATAAAGCATCAACCTTTGCAGCTGGATTACCAACATGGCCAGTAATAATAATAATAATAATAATAATGGATGGGATTTATATAGCGCCTTTCTAATACTCAAGGCGCTTTACATCGCCAGTACACTGCTGGTTGCTGCTTTTTGGAAATAGTAACTGTTTGCTGTGACATGGCATTAGTCAAAATTAGTCCATTTGACAAAATTGTTCGTGTTTGCCATTGCAATGATTCTCTGAGAGTGTTTGTAGCTCATCTTGGACATTTGCAAAAATACTGTTTCATTAAAAACAAAACCAGTATTAATTCTGGTTATGGGTGTACTCAAATTTAAATTTTTCCATAATAAAATAAGTTAAAAAGTGGGTATGCTGTATAATTCTTACACAGTGCCTTCCTGCTAATTCAACTGGTGTTAATCTCTAAGGGGCAGACAGAAACCCAAGTGCTAAATTCAGCAGGATGAATGTAGCTTTAAAAAGTGAAGACTTCTTAAAATACTCCATCTATGGAAACCTATAATGCTTCAAAGGATTTTCAGAACTCCACTATCTGTCTACCCTCTTTCCTGTACCCCAGCTGGAAGCGCACACCAATTCTCCTAATATCCGCCTCATCTTGTTTCCATCCCCCGCACCCCATGTCCTCTTCCACATACATCCCTTTCTCTGGACTCAATTCATGCATCTTCTCTCCTTATCTCACAGCCTTTTGTTTCATTTTCATTCCTGGCCTTTGTCCTTCCATCTGCAAAACAAACTGCCATCATTTGCCTGGCTTTGTCCTGCCCTACCTCTCTTCCAGATTTCTCTACACAACTACAATCAGTCTGAAGAAGGGTCCGACCAGAAACTTATCCATTTTCCCTAGAAATGCTGCCTGGCCTGGTGAATTACTCCAGCATTTTGTGTTTTTTCACTTAGGATTCCAGCAACTCAGTTATTTGTGTCTACTTCTCATGGATGTGAATGGCTAAAGGGCCAATTTCTGTGATGTACAACTCTTTGACAAGCAGTCTTAAATAACTTGCTTGCATGTTTAAGAAG
Organism: Amblyraja radiata; assembly: GCF_010909765.2. Classification (NCBI taxonomy): domain Eukaryota; kingdom Metazoa; phylum Chordata; class Chondrichthyes; order Rajiformes; family Rajidae; genus Amblyraja; species Amblyraja radiata. The sequence goes on along the minus strand of NC_045965.1, from coordinate 38,683,235 downwards.
GAACTGGAGATGCTGGAAAATCGAAGGTAGATAAAAACGCTGGAGAAACTCAGCAGGTGAGGCAGCATCTATGGAGCGAAGGAAATAGGCAACGTTTCGGGTTGAGACTCTTCAGACATTACTCAGTTTCTCTTAATACGAATCACTATGATTACCTGATAATATAGCCAAGATGAAGCACATTCATTTTCATGCTGTGAGCACATTTTGTTCAGTCAAAACCAAGGTGATCCATCTTCATCTTTGTTCTAACCTGAAATAAATTATCAATGATGATATGAAAGTTTGAAACCCCTATCTAATGAAAAATATAAAGGGGCGCTGCACGATTGGCAGCCCCGCCAATAGTCTTGTCTGTTTTTTCGTCTTTTAAACTTTTTTACTGCGTGTTAAAAGTTGTGTAAATGTTCTCGTTTGTTTTATGTGGGGGGAGGGGGCCGGGGGAAACTTTTTTTTCAGTTTCTTACCTTGCTGGAGATGCAATTGGTTTCTGGGTTGCATCTCTTTTAATTCTGCGGCCTACCATCGATGGAGTGATTTGAGCCCCATCACTGGGCGTGAACTTAACATCGTAGCTGATCCCTTGCCTGGGAATGCTCCATCAAGGGCTCGCAGTCTCGGGAGAGGCTAGTCGGGAGCTCCAATGACGCAGAGGTTCGACCAGCCCCGATCCAGGGTCCGATCGCCGGTGCGGGGGAGTTGCCCCGATGCAGGAGCTGATCGCCCCGATGCGGATGGCGCAAACGCTACGGGAATCAAGATCGTCCTGTCAACGGAGGACTCGAGGCCCCCGACCAGAGGAGAGTATAGTAGGGAAGAGGTTTGAACTTTTTTTCGCCTTCCATCACAGTGAGGAATGCGGAGGAGTCACTGTGGTGGATGTTTATGTTAAAATGTATTTTGTGTGCTCTGTTGCTTTTTATTTGTAAGACTGACTTGGCAAATTAAATTCCTCGTATGTTGCAAAGCATACTTGGCTAATAAAGTATTATTGTGATTGTGAGGAGCATATTGGGTGGTTCAGTTTAACCTTTACTTCTGTCACATTTGCCACGCCTCCAGACACTTGAGACTCTTTCCACACTCTTCCCCTGAGCTATTAGGAGTTACACCTGCATTTAATCTGCTCCCCTAATCTATCACTTGGTATAAATACCTGAGATCATCAGCAATTGGGTTCTGACTAATCAGTTCTGCATTCTGTCGGTTTGATAGCAGTTCTATATCTTTCAATTCCAGGTCTATATCTTTTGGTTCCAGGTCGATATCTTTCGATTCCATTTGCGTCTGGATTTTGGGTTTTCTTCAGTACTTCTCGGTGAGCCTGCATATGAGTCCTTTCCATTTTGTGGCCTTCTGATAAATTAGTTGGCCAGTATGGACTTGGCAGGCAATTCCAATCAGCCTGACCTTGGTCTTCTGGACCTTCTGGTCTTGGTGCTCCCAGTTTCGAACCTGAGGATTTACTGGCTCGGCTGTGCAGGGCTGTTCAACTTCAAGGCTCCACTCTTGGCGCCCATGAGGCTCGAATAGACCAACTTGTAGTGACCAACCAGCAGTTGGCAAACACTGTCAGCTAGGTCCAGTCACACCTCGCACCGCCGCCAATTCCTCCCGTCTCTGCGGAGAGAGTGGAGAGCATAAAGTTCCTCGGTGTGCAAATTACAGACAGCCTCACCTGGTCCAGGAACACCACTGGAACCGTCAAACGGGCCCCATCAGCGACTGCACTTCCTGAGGAAACTAAAACAGGCCTCACTCCCCACCAACATCCTCAGGACTTTCTACAGGGGTACGGTGGAGTCTGTACTCACGTACTGCATAAATACGTGGTACTCCACCTGCAACTGCTCGGACAGGAAGGCTCTGCAGAGGGTAGTGAGGGGAGCAGAGAGGATCATTGGCGTCTCCCTACCCTCGGTACAAGAACTGTTCCAGAGCCGCTGTCTGAAAAAAGCTCAGAGAATTGCTAAGGACAAACTGCACCCCCTCCACATACACCTGGATCTCCTGCCATCAGGCAAGAGATATCGCAGCATCAAAGCCCGGACTACAAGACTGCTGAACAGCTTCCTGCCACAGGCTGTGAGGCTGCTAAACAGTCACTCTGTACTCACAGTCACCTGATTCTGCGGCTTGGCACGGACACTTTAATAACTGGCACTGGCCACTCAAATCAGCTGCCCCGGACATTTTTATGATTGGTTTTACTGTATTTTAACGTTGTTGTTTTACCTGCTTTTAACTATTTATACTGTTCTATCAGGGACTGGATTGTTTCTAGTGTTATTATGTGTGAAATGTTTTAAATTTCATGTGCAATGCTCCGGTATTCCCTGGGAAACGTCTTTTCATTTTGCACTGTACAACTGTTGCTTGCAAGATGACAATAAAGATTGATTGATTGATTGATGCCTCTCAGCCTCTGTCCACTTCAAGCCGTATCCAGCCCATTCTGGAACCAGTTCTTCCCTCCCCGGAGAGGTACCATTGCGATTCCTCTACGTGCAGGTCATTCCTATCCCAGTGCTCCTTGGTTTTTGAGCTACAACCGTCCCGCTTCAGTGCAGAACGCTCAAAAGTAGACTATGCCATCTCCCTGCTGTCAGGACATGCTTCAGCCTGGGGTACAGCTGCCTGGGAGAGACGGCTAGACTTCTGCCAGGACTTTGGCTGTTTTTTGGCAGAGCTGAGAAAGATTTTCGACCACCTTTTAATCGGAAGTGAGGCAGCCCAGAGGATGCTGCATCTCCACCGTTCTGCTGCTGATTACGCTATTGATTTTTGAACCACTGCTTTAGAGAGCGGTTGGTGTGATACTGCTGCTCAGTATCTTCATTCATGGCCTCAACGAGAACCTGAAGGATGAGTTGGTCTCTTGGGACCTAACCTCTGATCTGGATGCGCTAATTGATTTAACCATCCGGATAAATAACCGGCTCTGAGAGCGAAAGCGAGACAAGCTATCAGCAGCTCTCAAACAGTGTCCTTATTCATCACACTCCTCTCGTCATAATGATCCAATTGTCTCACTTCCCTCGAGAAGAAGCCCCACGCATCCCAGTCCTGATCCAGTGGAGGGGGAGCCTATGCAGATTGGCCGCACCAGGCTGAGCCAGGCCTGGTGCGGCCAATGCTCCCCAGCAAGAGAGGGATTATGGGTGAGCAAGGTTTATTTCCCTCCTATCTCCACCATAGTCACTCTGATTAGGGTACGCTTTGGAGACACGCTATTGAAACTTAATGCTCTGACTCAGGGGCAGATGATAGCTTCGTTGATATCACTGTTTCTCGGAAATTTTTGATTCCCACTGTTAAAGTAGAAGAGCCCCGCCAAGCTAGTGCACTTGATGGAAGAATAATTGGTATGGCTTCACTCTCTACCCTCCCTCTGGAACTTTGTGTTAATGGAAAGCACCAGGAGCGAATTCAGTTGCTCCTGCTAAATTCACCTCATGTTCCTGTCGTTCTGGGTCGACCTTGGCTGACTAGTCACAACCCCACTGTAAACTGGTTCACTGGCAAGATCTCCACTTGGAGGGAAGATTGTTCCGCTTGTCTTCCCCTCATCTCTGTGTCTGTTGCTCCTAGTGACAATCCTGACCTGTCCAAAGTACCATCCGAGTATCATGACCTGCAAGTTCCGAGCCATCTCTTTACCTCCTCACTGCCCTTATGATTGTGCCATTGACTTATTATCCGGTACTTCTCTACCCCACGGTCGTCTGTACTCTCTCTCTGCTCCTGAGACCGATGCCTGGAGAGATACATTTCGGCTGAGAGGAATTATGACATTGGCAACAGAGAGCTGCTGGCAGTGAAGCTGGCATTTGGAGGAGTGGAGGCATTGGTTCGAGGGCACTGAGCTGCCATTCCAAGTCTGGACGGACTACAAGAACTTGGAGTACCTGCGTTCGGCGAAGCAAGCCCGGTGGGCCCTGTTTTTCACCCGGTTTAAATTCACCTTGTCATACCATTCAGGGTCCAAGAATGTCAAGCTCGACTCCCTCTCCCACCAGTTCAGTTCCAACCAGGACAACCATTCCCACAAACCCATTCTGCCTCCCACTTGCCTGGTAGGCTCCGTCACCTGGGAGATCGAGACCACAGTTCGCAATGCCCAGCATCATCACCCTGATCCTGGTTCTGGATCCCCCCCAATGTTATTTGTCCCAGTGTCCGCCTGCTCTGAAGTACTCCAGTGGGCCCATTCCTCTAATCTCGCCTGTCATCCTGGCGTCGGCCGCATCCTCTACCTGCTGCGCCAGCGGTTCTGGCGGCCCACCGTGGAGGCTGACACCCGGTCTTTCGTCTCCGCCTGCTTGGCCTGTGCACAGAATAAGATGTCCCTCTGGTCTCCTTCATACCTTGCCTGCTCCGCACTGTCCCTGGTCCCACATCGCCCTGGACTTCATCACCGGTTTGCCTCCGTCCAAGGGTAATATGGTCATTCTAACCATTGTGGACCGTTTCTCCAAGGCTGCTCATTTCCTTCCTCTTCCTAAGCTCCCATCTGCTGTAGAACTCACTCACCTCATCGTAAACCAGGTCATCAGACTCCATGGTTTCCCTCGAGACATAGTCTCTGACAGGTCCGCAGTTCACCTCAATTTTCCTGGTTGGCTCCTCTGCCAGCCTCACATCTGGGTTCCATCCACAATCTAATGGTCAGTCGGAGATTCCCAACCAGGTCCTGGAGACCACCCTACGTTGCCTGGTGAACTCACTACCAGCAAGGCATTTGCAACATTCTCTTGTTTCCTAAGAGAGACTACTAATATAATAGCAATCTCTCTAGACTGCAAAATGTGTAAATCCAACATAATATCATACTTTGATAATTTAGATAATTTTTCATGGGACAAGTTCATGAGCAGTGTGTCCCTTGCAATGTTGTTTCAAGGCTGGACAAAGAAACCAGAGACACACTGTTCGTGCTCAACTACCTTTGCTTTAATAGACAACAGTGCTGGCCTGTAATAAAGATTTTCTAAATACAATACATCAAATGGAGTTTAACAAAACTGAAGGATTGTATATGTTCTTGTTCAGTTGGCTCTGGAAATTATATATTAAAAAAAATCTTTCCAATGTGCTAGCCAGTACTTTTCTTAACTGACCCAGGCAAATAAAAATGACTGAGAATGAAGAAACAAGGAACTGCAGATGATGGTTTACAAAAAAAGACTCAAAATGCTGGAGCAACTAAGTGGCACAGGCAGCATCTCTGGAAAACACTGATAGGCGACAATTCGGGTTGGGACCCTTGTTCAGTTTGATGAAAGATTTATTATGATGGGGAGCGAAAGACTGGTGTGTTATCGGTTGATACAATTGGGGGGGGGGGGTCTGGTATGCAGATAGTTGAACAAGGCAAGAAATTAGAAGGCAACAGGTGTGAGTTAAGGATAGAAGAACATATTGTGAAGACCGAAGGAGGAATACAGGTGAAATGTTTAGCTACCGGGAGATCCAGTCAACTTTCGCAGCCCGAGCGCACGTGATAGGCATTACGTTCACCTAGCCTACACTTGGTCTCACCAATGTAAACGAGGCCACATCGGATGCAGTCTTCTTCTTGAGTTTGGCATGCACAGCCTAAAGTTGTAAGACAACTTGTTCTGTTCGATCTTCTGTTTGTGCACGCCAGGTTGATTGCATTCGTCGAAACGGGGTGGACCACATGAAGGTTGCAATCTCCCAACCCATCGAATGCAGTAGATGAGGTGAATGTGAACCTCTGTCTTACCTGGAGAGATTGTTGGGATCCTTGGATGTATGTGAGGGAGGAGGTACAGGGACGGGTGTTACATCTACAGTTACAGAGGAAAGTACCTGGAGAGGAGTGGTTTGGGTGGGAAGGGATAAGTGAACTGAGGAGTTGTGGATGGAGCGGTCTCTGCAGAAGGCAGATAGTGGTGAAAAAGGGAAGATATGACGTGGAATCATATTTAAGTTGGCGGAAATGTTGGAGAATGATGTGTTGGATGCGGAGTCTGGTGGAGTGAAAGGCGAGGACGAGAATATCCTTCAATAGGGATGAAGGGGAACAAGATCTGAATTAGAGGGCACAGAGGAGAAGCTGGTGAGGGATCCATGTATGACAGTGGGGGGAAATCACGTTTATGATAACAAAGTATCATCTTGGGAGCAGATGCGGCAGAGAGTGAGAGTTGGAGATATCTGCGAGCGGCAGTGTGGGAGGAAGTGTAGTCCAGGTAACTGGGAGTCTTAGGTTTGTAGTAGATGTCAGTCAATAGTTTGTCCCCAGTAATGGAGAGAGATCAAGAGGAGAGAGGTGAGATAGTCCAAGTGGAGGGTGTAAGTTAGTCATAACGTTAATGAAATCAATGAGTTCTGCATGGATGCAGGAGGCAGCCCCAATGCATGTGTCGATGTAATAGATAAAGAGTTGGGGGATGGTAAAAGAGAACATTTGGAAAAAGGACTGTTCGACATAATCAACAAAAAGGCAGGAGTAGCTGGGGCCCATGCGAGCGCCAATGGCTATACCTCTAACTTGAAGAAAGAGAGGGGAGATAAAAGAGACGTTGAGGGTGAGGACAAGTTCCGCCCTCTGGAGGAGAGTGTCAGTAGAGGGCAACTGATTGGGTCTCTGTCAAGCAAAAAACAGGGTTTTGAAGCCTTCCTGGTGAGGGTTGGAGGGGTAGAGGGATTGGACGCTCATGGTAAGGATGAGTGAATGGGGGCCCAGAAGCTGAAAGTTATTAAAAAGTTGAATGCTGTGTGAGGTGCCTTTGAAGGGACTGGACAAGGTGGGGATAGGATGGAATCAAGGTATTTGGAGATTAATTCTATGTGGCAGGGCCAGTCAAACAATGGGTCTGCCAGAGCAGTCCTGTTTGGATTTTGGGAAGGAGGTAGAAATGGGCTGTGGGGCCGGGGGAACTATAAGGTTGGAGACGGGAGGGGAGATTATGGGATCGGTAACACTCTGGGAGATAATGGCCTGGTGTTCGTCTGTGGGCTCATGGTCAAGGGTAGGTATGAGGTGTTCAAGAGTTGGTACCTGGCCTCAGCATGATGGAGGTCAGCTTGTCAGACTACACCAGCACCTCCCTTGTTGGTGGGTTTAATAACAATGTTGGGATTGATGCTGAGTGAACGGAGGGCTATGCATTCACAGGGGGTGAGATTGGACTGGGTAAGGGAAGTGAAGAAGTCAAGACGATTGATATGTCGGCAGTTGGGAATGTACACGAGGAGGAAGAATGTTGAAGACGGGAGCCGAGGACGCCTTACCAGAGTAAAAGGCCTGGAGGCGGAGGTTACAGAGGAAGAGCTGAATATCATGGCGGGCTCGGAACTTATTGAGATGGGTGCGTGGAGTACAAAGGAATTGGAGTATATGCTGAGCACTGACCATTCTGCATCACAAAGGGGTGTCAGGGGGGAAATTACCATTAATTTTATTTAATGTTTATGTGATCATGGTATGTGTAAAATGGTCACCATGTTTCCGAACACTATTACCTCAAAATCATATGATCAATGTTGATATTATAAGTAAAACATTCACAGCCTAATCTGTGTCCTCAATTTTTATGATCTTTTTATCCAGAGTTTAATATATTGTCTATAGATTTATTTCATAATATATCATTAAAACTGATTCTACAGTCATCTTATAAAGTGAAATTAGGATTAAAGATCTATCTTGTTACTTACTTGCTAAATAGCGATATAGAAGAACCTTTTTAAGGACACTATAATAATTGCAACTGTTTGCAAGAACCAAGCGCAGATCATTTTTTAATTTCATTTCTTTGTAGTGTCCTTTGGAGTTAATATCTTTTGAATTTAAAGGTTTAAAGGTTTAATGTAACTATGTAATATAACAAAGTAAATTTTCCTTAGGGGTAGGGTTAAAATTTGAGTCTGTTATTCTTTAATGAATCACTCCTTACACAAGTACATTAATAATCTATATAATATTAAAACTGTGTGGCTGCTGGCTTTCTGCCTGACTTGTGGTTGCCAGCCTGTGGTTGCCAGCCTTTGATTCGTTGCTACGCCAATGTCAGACCCACAAACGCCGAGATTTTTTTCCATTTCGGTAGACATTTCACTTTTCATTCCAAGTGTCCACTCCTCATTAAATTTCTTCGTGTTTATGTACACATTTTTAATAAAATCCTTCTCCCCCCCCCCCCCCCCCCCCCCCCCCCCCCCCCGCACTCACTCATTTTGTAGCCCCCTGCTGGCCAGCGACCATAACGGCTGCTGGCGTCCGCATCTCGCCTCAAAGACGCCATTTAAAAACAGCCGCACTGCTGATTCCTGAGCCGCTTGAGTTGGCGGACCACGTCTCCCGTGGGGGCTACGGGTAGGGAACGGCTGTGTTGGGGGAGCAGACCCAACGGGTCTGCACTTGGTCTAGTAAACTTTAAAAATACATTGGGCCATATACAAATGAGCTTGGGACCAAAATGTCAATCTTGGACCGCATGCTTGCCATCGGGCTAAATGTTTGCTTTAAATGATCAATCATACCTTGGGTAATACAAAGTGACCGATACCGGAGCAATTATCTGCTGCCTTGTGCCTATCAGACCCCCCCCCCCCTCCCAGTTGGGCAATTAAGGGACTATTTGGGGAGTCTGGTCGGACCAAGGCAATGGATTATTCTGGCATGGGTGATTTTGTATTTCCTAGGTTGTGATTGATCATCTAAACCTGGTTTTAGCTGATACCTTTAATATCTAGGCTAGCCTAGATGGGCCCAAGGGTCCATTTAGGGGGTCTGGTAGACCCAAGGCAGCGGATAATTGTTCTGTCATAGGTGATGTTATATCCCCCAAGGTGTGATAGATCATTTAAACTTGGTTTTAACTGGTACCCACAATTTCTAGGCTAGCCTAGTTGGACAGCAGGGTCTAAGGTGTCCATTTTTGGGATGTCTGGTACCTGTAGTGCAGCGGACTAGTTGGCATAACCCATTTTGTATTCTATGAACTCAACTTGTTCAGTTGGCATTATTTTTGAGTGGTACCTTGCTCGTCTATATGCTAGCCCATTTTTTAGGCCCTTTGTGGGGGATCTGGCGGGCCTTTTGCAGCAGGAAAAATGTCTGCTGTTTGTGTTTGATATAGGCATGGCAGTGAGCACACCTTGGTTGTTGATTTAAGTGGTACCTCACTCATCTATTTAGCACCCATATTTTGGCCCCTTGGGGGTCCCCCAGGTCGACACGCAGTGGGTAGTACCCGGCAGACTACCAATTCAATTCAGTTCAGGTGACCCCCTACACACTCCCATAGTCAGACATTGGTACCTAGTTCGTCTAACCTAATGTCTCCATGCTGAAGATCTATAGATCTTTAATCCTAGAATTCTTGTTAAAGGTGAATAACACTCAGTGGCTAATACAAAAAAAAGTATCACAAGTAATACCACATGCTACAAATAATTTAAAAAAGGCATGTACACATCCAATGTATGACTTTTTTTTCTTACAAATGCCAACAAATCTAAAATTATAAGAACTGTTTAGATATTCAGTGCAACCTTGACAAAACATGCCTCACTCTACTGCAAGTTTGGTTAAAAAACATAGAACAGTACAGCACAGAAACAAGCCCCTTGGCCCACAATGTCCATGCCAAATTTGATGCCGAGTTAAACTAATTTCCCCTGCCTGCATGTGATCTATATCCCTCCATTCCCTGCATCCATGTGTCCCCCTAGAAGCATCTTGAATGCCACTATTGTGCCTGACTCCACTATCACTTCTGGTACCAATCCTGGCCCCCACCACTGTGTAAAAGATCTTGCCCCAACATCCATTAAAGTTTTCCCCTCCTTGAAGCTATGCTCTCTAGTCTTTGAAATATCCACCCTGGGAAAAACATTCTGTTTACCCTATCTTTACCTCATAATTTTATATACTTCTATCACATCACCTCTCATCCTCCAATGCTCAGAGAAAACAATCCATGTTTATCCAACTTCTTGTTACAATAAGCAAGTTCAGTATTCCGACTGCGCATGGCCAGATCATAAACATTCTCGGCAGCTGTGCTGCTGCATGAACACAGACCTGCGTTTCATCTGTAGTCAGGATCGAACCTGGGTCTCCGGCGCTGCATGCGCTGTTGAATTGCTACTGGACCTTCCTCTCCCGATTGTCCCATTCCTGTCCGGGGACCCTGGACTGATGGGACACTGGCCCGGAGCAGTGGCGGCCCAGGCTTACAGCCAGCGCGGAGAAGAAGCGCTAACTCCAGGTCAACTCTGCCTGTCCCACCGGGTTAACTGACAGCCCTGGACTCACGGGACACCGGCCCGGAGCAGTGGAGTTAGCGCTTCTTCTCCACGCTGGCTGTATGCCTGGGCCACCACTGCTCCGGGCCGGTGTCCCGTCAGTCCAGGGTCACCCCGGACATCTCCGGCCGCCACCGGACAGAGATGGGACACTCGGGAGGGGATGTGGACGGTCCAGTAGCAACTCAACAGCGCTTGCAGCGCCAGAGACCCGGGTTCGATCCTGACTACGGATGAAATGCAGGTCTGTATTCATGCACAGCACAGCTGCTGAAAATGTTTATCACGAGTGACCTTTGACAAATCCCATGATTCCTTGCATTTTTCGGAATACCGAACTCGCTTATTAATACATTTTAATCCAGGCAGCATTCTGGTAAACCTATTCTGCACTCTCTCCAAAGCCTCCACATGCTTCCTGTAAGGAGCAACCAGAAATACACATAATATGCCAAATGCGGCCTAACCAAAGCTTCATCATGACTTCCTGACTCTTATACGCAATGCCCCAACCATTGAATACAAGTAAATCATGCTTTCTTTACCACTATATTTAATGGTGCTGCCACTTTGAGTGAGCTACGAATTTAAATTCCAAGATCCCTCAGTACATCTACAATGTTGAGAGAGGGAAGGTTTAAAGAAGATGTGTAAGGCAAGCTTTTTTTTTACACAAGATTGGTGGTTGCGTGGAATGTGCTGCCAGCGGTGATGGTGGAGGCAGATATGATAGTGGCATTTAAGAAGCTCTTGGATAGGCAGGGATAAGAGATTATTTTAGCATGACATCATAGACTTTGCCATAATCTGTTCTCCAAACATATCTTGCCTTCTCACAGAGTGTATACATGGCTACAATTTTTTTTTCATAGTCTTGATCACCCTGACAGAGATGCAACTAGCAGTAGACCTCTTGCTGTCTGTCCACAAACATAAATAATGGGGCTAGTACACCCCTCAGCACGAGTGGCTCCTGGATTTTGTCACCGCTAAATGATGCAATTTTTTGAAACACAATATTCTTACCTCAAATCATTCAATCAAATTGAATCTCAAAATTTCAGATCCAGGGACTTGGATCATAACTACTTTAAATAACTATCTCCACTGGCAATCCATGGTCTATTACTCCAATAATATGGAGAGGGTTTTTACGTTGTTTTATAACAGAAATTTACAATGTCTCGGTGAAAAGAAATTAAGATATTTCAGGTACACACCATGCATTGTAACCAACAGATTGGGAACAGTATCAATGCACGCAATTGATAAAGGATTCAATTCGATAAAGAAGCTACTGATGTGCTGTTGATTGCGCCCTCTGCAGGTATCCAGGAAATTATATTTACATACCCAGTTCAATCTCTGATTACAGTATGTGAATAGTTACTAAAAACTATTCTATAATTCTTTTTGCATCAAGTCAATCAGCTGTTGCTTCTCGAGGGGCCTGCACATTTGGTCAATATCCTCTATTGAGTGGTAATTCAAACATTGGATCATCCTAAATGGGCATTTTGAGACATTTTGCTTTCCATCACATCCATAGCCAATAGCAAAACGTCCAATGTCTTCCACCCATATGACCAGCAGCTTTTCCATCTAACATATTTGCCTTACAATATCTGTGTATAGGTTGGCTGTGAAGAAAACCATACCACAAATATCACTTCTGCGGGGTCACTCAGAAACATGTCCTTAGTGAAATTATTTTACATTCCTCCATGTCCTTTCTATTTTATTGCTGTTCTGCACGCTCCTTCAAACATCACATCCAGAGTTTCAATTGGTTTTACTTGAATAAGCGAGTTCGGTTTTCCGACTGCGCATGCCTAGGTCATAGGTCACTCGCCATAAACATTGTCGTTAGCAGATCTGCTGTGTGTTATCAGACCTTCGTTTCATCCGTATTTTCCAGCTTTGATTCTTCTAGGTAAGAAAATGCTGCTTTCAAACTATGAATTAATTGTATTATTGTTCCTTTGTATAAAGCTACGCTGATTTTGTCGTTTTTATTGCTGAATGCTTCGGTGAGTGCTTTATGCTTCGTCCTGCTCCATGTGATCGGGATCCGTGGTCTAGGTGGGGCGCCGGGTCTCTGCCGCTGTGGGCGCTGTTGAGTTGCTGCTGGGCAGTCCCCATCCCCTCCTGGGTGTCCCGTCCCTATCCGAAGGCGGCAGCAGCTGTCGGGCCGGGCTCGCAGCTCGGCTCTGGCGGGCCGTCGGCTGCGCCTCCCACCTTGTCCAGTGGCTGTTGGGTTGCCCCCTCAGTGGAGGGCATGAGTCATTACAAAACAGTGAGTCAGTCGTAGCTGGGATAGGCAATCAGTTCCACTGAGCTGCTTGTAGTCTTCCGGCATTAAAGGCCCTGCTGGTGCAGGGTGTTGTGACTCAGGAGAGGTTTGGTGGCGGCGGTGGCCATACGTCGGTCACGGGGTGCTGTGGTGGCTCGGCCTCTGCCGCCACCAAAAATCTCTGGAGAAGGGTTTCGACCTGAAACGTCACCCATTCCTTTTCTCCGGGGATGCTGCCTATCCAGCTGAGTTGCTGCAGCACTTTGTGTGCGTCCCCATTGATGGTTGGTGCTCGCCTTTCGCCGGCGCCAGGGGGTTGGCCGGCGGCCACTGGGTGGGGAGGGGGGTGCGGTTGGTGGTCCCTGTCCCATCAGGGAGAGACTTCCTCGGGAGTAGGAGCGGGGTTGGGCTGGAGCTGGCTAGCTGTGGGCCGCCCCCCCAGCCGGGGACGGGACACCCGGGGGGGGGGGGAATGATCCAGTGGCGGTTTGGCAGCGCTTGCGGCGCCGGGAACCCAGGTTCGTGTCCTGGCTGCAGATGAGGTGCGGGTCTGTGTGCGCGCTCACCCATCTCCCACTCGCATCTGCCCCCTCTCTCTCGCTGTTACACCCGCTACCTGGCACCCCCGTTCCTCAGATTAAATATATTTTTACACATAAATTATGAATAAAAATAAGAATTTACACAGTTTCTTCAGCCAGCGCTTTGTTCGCGTTTTCTTTATGGCAAATAACCCTTGACAAATCCCATGGTTCCTTGCGCTTTTCGGAACACCAAACTCACTTATTCTCTACCTTGCCGCTCTGTATACCATTAGTTATCAAAAACGTCTTAGGTTTGGATCCTCAGGCCAGCATTTTTTATTTAAACATGTTCTCCACCTCTTGGATTCTCTGACTGCATAGACCTAATATGTAACATGAAGATCTCAGATGTTGCGGTTTAACATGTCAAAATTCTTAAAATATTGATGAAAGATTTTGGCACTAATACTAGTAAGGCCAAAGATGTATGCAAATTTATTCATATCCCTTTCTTTTCAAGTCAAATTATTTGCACAAGTACTGTGAAGTACAGGTACAATTAAAATCTTGCTTGCAGCAGCATCACAGGCACATAGTCTCAGGCACACATAAAAACTTTTTTTTCATAAATTCCCCAAGATAACGAAAATAAAATGACTGCATAAAGCAAGTTTTTGCTTTGTGTAAAACACAATTTGTAAACAAGCCCGTGGTAGTACTAGAGGTGGTCCATTGTGTTTTGATATTTTAAGGATTGTGCAGGTTGGTTCAAGAACTGTACAGTTGTATTAAAGTAGCTGTTCCTGAACATAGTTGTGTGGGACTGCAGCGTTGTACTCTGCCCAGTGGAAGCTGTGAGAAGCTGGCATGGCCCAGATTGATGATAAGTGCTGCCTTCTTCAAACAGTGCCTCATGTGGATGCTTTTGATAGTGGGGAGGGCTGTCCCCATGATGGACCAGGCTGAGACCACTACACTGCAGCATCTTGTGTTTCTGTATGTTGGAATTGTTGTACCAGGCCATGATGCAGCCAGTTAAGATTCTTTCTACAGTGTATCTGTTAGAGTATTCAGTGACATGTCACATCTCTTTAAACCTCTATGTATTGGGCCCATGACAAGATGTTAAAGCCCAGGAATTATAACTCTCCACTGCCAATACATCGATGAAAACCAGTACAATGATTTCCCAACATCCCGTTACTAAAGTCAGCGATCAGTTCCTTGCTTTTGTTGACATTCAGTGAGTGGATATGATTTTGGCATCACCCAACCACTTAGCTGCACAGTCATGGTTCTAAAGAGAGGCCTAAACATGCAGTTTAGGTGTACCTCTAAATGATGGTCAGTGAGGAGGAAATGTTCCTGATCTACATTGATTGCGATCTGTTTATAAAGAAGTCAAGGATCCAATTGCATAAGGATGTAAAAGGCAGATCATGGAGCATGGTGATGATTTTAGTGGGGATTATTGTGTTGAAGTTGATGAAGAGCACCGTGATGTATATGTTCCTCTCATTCAGACTGTCCCGAGCAGAGTGGAAAGCCAATGAGATAGCATCTGCTGTTGATCTGTTGTGGTGATAGGTAAATTGATGTGGATCCAGGTCATTTCTGAGGCTGGTATTATAACTAACATTGTCCATTGTTGGTTATAATATGCACCTGTACATTCCATGTCCTGCTGAAGTAGATGGGAACCTCAGACCACAGCAGTGAGAGGTTGAAGATGTCCTTGAATACACTAGCCAGATCTTTAGCGCTTGGCCAGGTATGCGGTCGGGGCAGAATGCTTTGTATGGAGTCACTCTCTATGCTCTGACGTTGGTCTCACAGACTGTTCATATGGTCGTCAAGGTGAATGGGGGCTCATGAAGGCAAAGACATTCAGTTCATCTGGAAGATGCATCATTGCCACTTATGCTATTAGTATTTTCCTTGTAGTAGGTAATAGCATGCATGCCCTGCTACTAGTGTCAAGAATCCATCTGTGACTCCAGCTTAGTGCACAATTGTCTCTGTGCTCATAATGGATTTCAGGAATTCATACCTGGAAACTTTGTATGAACATCATATTCATCAATAGCATGTCCTCCTCCCCTGGGTCTTCAATGATATAATTTGCTCTCAGAAATATCTCTTCCCATTCTACAATCAGAGCAAAAAGCTATATATGCTCATTCACTTGTGGTTCATAAACAAGTAAGCTGGATCCACCATCTCCTATCAGTACTGTTTCATCTGGACCCTCACATTTGACTATTTTCCTGTTACTACCTCTGGGACGCCAGAATGCACCGCTGAACCTACTGGGGACGTCGTGGGTTCAATCAGCGAAACGTTGATGAAAGTAGGTGCCCACTTGATAACCCCAATGACGTGTCTGCCTAGCCTTTCTCAACATCGGAGGAGCATAGGTGAGTGCAGAAGGCTCCCATTACCACCGGGAGTAAAGTGATATTTGGCACTTTGGACTTTTAACATCTAGTCCTGTGTATTTGTAAACAACCTAACAATATCCCAAACTTGCCACCACTGTCGTAAGTAGAGCAAATGAAATTTATCAACATTGTCAGTGCTTAATTCCTCAAAATACCATGCCTAAGGTAGTGTTGGTTAACATGCAACAAAAGCTTTTCACTATACCTCAGTACAGGTGACATTAAACTAAACTAAACTTTCAGTAAATATTTAAATAATGATAAAAATGGCCATTTTCAAATATTTTTCAATTTCCTCTCATATGGTTGACATGGAGCCGGGGACAACCAGCCGGGGGATGGAGAGCCGGGGGTGACCAGCCGGGGATGACCAGCCGGGGATGGAGAGCCGGAGGATGGAGAGCCGGGGATGACCAGCCGGGGACGACCAGCCGGGGGATGGAGAGCCGGGGATGACCAGCCGGGAATGGAGAGCCGGGGATGACCAGCCGGGGGATGGAGAGCCGGGGATGACCAGCCGGGAATGGAGAGCCGGGGATGACCAGCCGGGGATGGAGAGCCGGGGGATGACCAGCCGGGGGTGACCAGCCAGGGGATGGAGAGCCGGGGGATGGAGAGCCGGGGATGACCAGCCAGGGGATGGAGAGCCGGGGGATGGAGAGCCGGGGATGACCAGCCGGGGACGACCAGCCGGGGGATGGAGAGCCGGGGATGACCAGCCGGGAATGGAGAGCCGGGGATGACCAGCCAGGGGATGGAGAGCCGGGGGATGGAGAGCCGGGGATGACCAGCCGGGGGATGGAGAGCCGGGGGATGACCAGCCGGGGGTGACCAGCCAGGGTATGGAGAGCCGGGGGATGGAGAGCCGGGGATGACCAGCCGGGGGATGGAGAGCCGGGGATGACCAGCCGGGGGATGGAGAGCCGGGGGATGGAGAGCCGGGGATGACCAGCCGGGGATGACCAGCCGGGGGATGGAGAGCCGGGGATGACCAGCCGGGGATGACCAGCCGGGGGATGGAGAGCCGGGGATGACCAGCCGGGGATGACCAGCCGGGGGATGGAGAGCCGGGGATGACCAGCCGGGGGATGGAGAGCCGGGGATGACCCGCCGGGGATGACCAGCCGGGGGATGGAGAGCCGGGGATGACCAGCCGGGGATGACCAGCCGGGGATGGAGAGCCGGGGATGACCAGCCGGGGGGTGACCAGCCGGGGGATGGAGAGCCGGGGATGACCAGCCGGGGATGACCAGCCGGGGATGGAGAGCCGGGGATGACCAGCCGGGGGATGGAGAGCCGGGGATGACCAGCCGGGGGATGGAGAGCCGGGGATGACCAGCCGGGGGGTGACCAGCCGGGGGATGGAGAGCCGGGGGATGGAGAGCCGGGGGATGGAGAGCCGGGGGATGGAGAGCCGGGGATGACCAGCCGGGGGATGACCAGCCGGGGGATGACCAGCCGGGGATGGAGAGCCGGGGGATGGAGAGCCGGGGGATGGAGAGCCGGGGGATGGAGAGCCGGGGATGACCAGCCGGGGATGACCAGCCGGGGATGACCAGCCGGGGATGACCAGCCGGGGATGACCAGCCGGGGGCAGCGCTCTTGACGCGGGGCAGCGGCCACCTGGTGGAACGGCGAGCGGTTGACAGCTGCATCACGTGGAGATGCTGCCGTAAACACGGCGTTTATTTCCCTTCACGACAGCGTGACAAGCAGATTTTGTGAACGACAGTGCCGTAAAGAACGAGGAAAAGCGCATTCTCTTTGGGGGAAAAATCAGGTGGAAGTTTATTCTGTTTGAAAGTAATCGCGGCCAGTTTTGGCTGCAATCATTTCAAACAGTAGTATGACAAAGAGGCAATTCCCTGGCTGGACCATTGACTGACGCGGCTTGTTTCCACGGGCGAGAGCTGGGAGGTTGCCGAGAGCCCGTCTCCCTCCGCCCCGGGCGGCGAGCGCTTTGGAAAGAAGCAGCACAATGGCGGCCATGGACCGAGAGATGATTCTCGCCGACTTTCAGGTGCGTTTCGTGTTTGTAACGATTCTTCTCGCGTTGCATTTTACGAATTGCGAATGTAGGGTGAACTTTATTGTATGTTTTCCGTTGAATGACGGATGTCTCAGTCCGGTTACCTAGTTGTCATGTAAATAATTGTCCACATGTTCGCAGCTCGGTGCAATAGGAGCAGAGCCTGACTTCGTTCTATGTCATGCACGAAGCTCTCTGTATTGTTACATTAATACTTGGTTTAAATTTTTTTCAAATTAGTTTATTTGC
The DNA here is from genome assembly GCF_010909765.2 of Amblyraja radiata. Taxonomy (NCBI): domain Eukaryota; kingdom Metazoa; phylum Chordata; class Chondrichthyes; order Rajiformes; family Rajidae; genus Amblyraja; species Amblyraja radiata. Next base: position 38,665,415 of record NC_045965.1, on the reverse strand, counting down.
TTAAATGATTTATTTTATTGAATGCAGGGCAACTATATGGTCATTTGTTAACGGGAAGTTACAGTCAAGCATCAGAAAATGTACAAGCGAAAGAATCTAGATCCCGTTGCAGACGTGAAAACGCGATTGTTTGGTTGGGGTTGATAAGGGTAGATTAAGGGACGGGTGGGGGGAATTAGGAAAGGGGAACTGGTGTTGGCAGTTTGATGCAGGACTGGTATTGGAGAATATGAACAGTGATGAGGTTGGTTGGGAGCGGTTAGGTGCTGGGGTCTGGGGTAATGGGAGGGTTAAAAGCTGGAGTCTGGGGTAGTGGAGGTGGGTTAAGAGCTGAGGTCTGGATGTGGGGTGGGGGTTAGGAGTTGGGAGCTGGAAGGGGGAGGGGTCAGAGCTAGGGTCTGGGTAGGAGGGGAGTGTTAGAAGCTGGGGCCAGGGATTGCTATGGGGATGGGGGGGTTAGAAGCAGGGGCCTGGGGTGGTATTGTGTGTGTGTGTGTGTTGGGGGGGGGGTAGGAACTAGGGCCTGGGGTGCTGTTGGGAGGGGTTAGAGCTCGGGTCTGGGTGGGAGGGGTTACGAGTTGGGTTGTGGAGATGGGGTTTAGGAGCTGGGGGGGGGGGGGGGGATTAAGGAGATACAGCTGGGGGGAGGCGGTTATGAGCTGGGGTTTGGGTCAGGGTGGAGAGCTGGGGTTTGGGTGGGGGGATTAGGAGTTGGGGTTGGTGGGGGGGTTAGGCGCTGGTTTCTGAGACTGGGTGGATGAAAGAGAGGTTCTGAGTATTTTGGGATAGGATAGAGGGTGGCTGGTAGCAGGAGATTGAAAATGAAGGTGGATAGGAGCAGAGTGTTCTGGCGATGGGGGTATAGCAGCTGGGTTTGGTGCTGGTGGGGGTTTTGGAACTGTGATCAGGGGTGGTGGAGGTTTTATGAGCCGGGTATCGGGGGCTTGGCAGGGTTAGAACCTGGGCATCGGGATTGTTGGGGGTCTGGTAAATTGGGGTGCTAGGGGTTTTGGAGCTGGAGACTGGAGTTCAGTTGAGGGACAATCAATAATGGTTGGAGAGGAATGGTAAAGGAGCTAAGAGATCAATGTGGTGATGGGCATGATTGGGGAGTTGATGGTTGTGTGGAATGTCGGGTAATTTGGACAAGTGTGCATCGGGGATCATTTGGGTGGATACGGGTCATTTGTGACAGCAGTGTAGGGTAAGGAATATTTATAGGGAAAGGAATTGGACTTGGAAGGTGGAAAGGAGGAGATCGCAGTGGTGTTGGAGTCAAGGTGGAGAATCCGTAACAAATGGGAACAATGGAGAGGGAATGGGATGGTGGCATTCCATTGTTTTAATTGTGTTAGACCGAACTGCAGTATGATTTGATTGCATAGTCTCTAGATTGGTGTTTAGTTCAGTGTAAACTGCTTTATGCAATTGTTCTAGTGCAAGTTCTTTAATGAAAAATTATTTAAGTTTGATTATAAATCAGTTACATGTAGTACCAGTTTATTTAAAGAAACAATGTTATATTTTAGAAATGAAATCTTAAATATATTTGGCAATATTATTTTTTCTGGGGATTTTGAAATTCCTTGTCAAATACACTTATCTTAATATTTGACTTTAACAAAATATAGTTGTGAGAAAAGAGTGTAGCGTTAGACTGAATTAATGGTAATGACTAATGTATCATATCTTTGTTTCGTTATAATACCGATTTTACCAGTGGACTAATACTTTTGATAATTTACAGAGAAGGAATCAAAATATCCTCACCACTTCATGGGATTACTTGGGGAAGCTAGCAAAAATTTACAGATAAAGAAAGAAAAAGTAATTTGGATCATTATGTCTGTTCTGGTTGTTTAATGGAGATTGGTTTCAGGATATTGGAGAGTAAGTTGGTGATGAATTGAGGCAGTGTTCATCAAAATGGAAAGAAGAGGAAATACACCTCCTAGTGGTCATATTTGAAAGCATTATTTGCAATGGCATGGAATTGAGCCAATTACTTTTTATTGGAGTGTATTTTTAAACATTCCAAAATATGGAGTTGACATTTTTAGGGAATGCTTCATTCTGCTGAAGCTTTTTTATGATTGATTTTCACTAGTCACCTTCTTAAAATACGGAGTTATGTAATGTTCTGGGCTGGAATGGAATCAATGTCCTTGGGGGAGTGTTTGCTAGTGCTGTCATGGAGGATTTAAACTAATGTGGCGGGGATGGGAGCATGAGCAGAGAGACGGAGGGTGTAAAACGAGGGTAGAAGCAATAAGTAGCAAGGTGAAAAGTAAAAGTGGGAGGCAAACAAATCCAGGGCAAAAACCAAAAAGGGCCATTTTTCAACATAATTGTATAAGGGGTAAGAGTGTTGTAAAAACAAGCCTTAGGCTTTGTGTCTCAATGCAAGGAGCATTTGTAATAAGGTGGATGAGTTGAATGTGCAGATAGTTATTAATGAATATGATATAGTTGGAATCACGGAGACATGGCTCCAGGGTGACCAAGGCTGGGAGCTGAACATCCAGGGATATTCAATATTCAGGAGGGATAGACAGAAAGGAAAAGGAGGTGGGGTAGCGTTGCTGGTAGGAGAGGAGATTAACGCAATAGAAAGGAAGGCCATTAGCTTGGAGGATGTGGAATCGATATGGGTAGAGCTGCGAAACACTCAGGGGCAGAAAACGCTAGTGGGAGTTGTGTACAGGCCACCTAACAGTAGTAGTGGAGTTGGGGATGGCAACTGGAAATTAGAAATGCGTGCAACAAAGGTAAAGCAGTTATAATGGGTGACTTCAATCTACATATAGATTGGGTGAATCAAATTGGCAGGGGTGCTGAGGAAGAGGATTTCTTGGAATGTATGTTGGAATAGTTTTCTAAACCAACATGTAGAGTAACCAATGAGAGAGCAGGCTATTCTAGACTGGGTATTGAGTAATGAGGAAGGGTTAGTTAGCAGTCTTGTTGTGCGTGGCCCCCTGGGCAAGAGTGACCATAATATGGTTGAGTTCTTCATTAGGATGGAGAGTGACATAGTTAATTTAGAAATAAGGGTTCTGAACTTAAAGAAAGGTAACTTTGACGGTATGAGACGTGAATTGGCCAAGCTAGACTGGCAACTGATTCTTAAAGGGTTGACGGTGGATATGCAATGGAAGGCATTTAAAGACGGCATGTATGAACTACAACAATTGTTCACCCCAGTTTGGCAAAAGAATAAATCAGGGAAGGTAGTGCATCTGTGGATAACAAGGGAAATCAGGGATAGTATCAAAACAAAAGATGAAGCATACAAATTAGCCAGAAAAAGCAGCCCACCAGAGGACTGGGAGAAATTCAGAATCCTGCAGAGGAGGACAAAGGGATTAATTAGGAAAGGGAAAATAGATTATGAAAGAAAACTGGCAGGGAACATAAAAACTGACTGCAAAAGCTTTTATAGATATGTGAAGAGAAAAAGATTAGTTAGGTCCCTTGCAGTCAGAAACAGGTGAATTGATCATGGGGAACAAGGACATGGCAGACCAATTGAATAACTACTTTGGTTCTGTCTTCACTAAGGAAGACATAAACAATCTGCCAGAAATAGCAGGGGACCGGGGGTCAAATGAGATGGAGGAACTGAGTGAAATCCAGGTTAGTTGGGAAGTGGTGTTAGGTAAATTGAATGGATTAAAGGCCGATAAATCCCCAGGGCCAGATAGGCTGCATCCCAGAGTGCTTAAGGAAGTAGCCCCAGAAATAGTGGATGCATTAGTGATAATTTTTCAAAACTCTTTAGATTCTGGAGTCGTTCCTGAGGATTGGAGGGTAGCTAATGTAACCCCACTTTTTAAAAAGAGAGGAAGAGAGAAAACGGGAAATTACAGACCAGTTAGTCTAACATGGTTAGTGGGGAAAATGCTAGTCAGTTATTAAAGATGGTATAGCAGCACATTTGAAAAGTGGTGAAATCATTGGACAAAGTCAGCATGGATTTATGAAAGGTAAATCATGTCTGACGAATCTTATAGAATTTTTCGAGGATGTAACTAGTAGAGTGGATAAGGGAGAACCAGTGGATGTGTTATATCTGGACTTCCAGAGGCTTTCGACAAGGTCCCACATAAGAGATTAGTATGCAAACTTAAAGCACACGGTATTGGGGCTTCAGTATTGATGTGGATAGAGAACTGGCTGGCAGACAGGAAGCAAAGAGTAGGAGTAAATGGGTCCTTTTCAGAATGGCAGGCAGTAACTAGTGGGGTACTGCAAGGCTCAGTGCTGGGACCCCAGCTATTTACAATATATATTAATGATTTGGACGAGGGAATTGAATGTAACATCTCCAAGTTTGCAGATGACAAGAAGCTGGAGGGCAGTGTTAGCTGTGAGGAGGATGCTAGGAGGCTGCAAGGTGACTTGGATAGGTTGGGTGAGTGGACAAATGCATGGCAGATGCAGTATAATGTGGATAAATGTGAGGTTATCCACTTTACTGGCAAGAACAGGAAAGTAGACTATTATCTGAATGGCGGATGATTAGGAAAAGGGGAGATGCAACGAGACTTGGGTGTCATGGTACATCAGTCATTGAAAGTAGGCATGCAGGTGCAGCAGGCAGTGAAGAAAGTGAATGGTATGTTAGCATTCATAGCAAAAGGATTTGAGTATAGGAGCAGGGAGGTTCTACTGCAGTTGTACAGGGCCTTGGTGAGACCACACCTGGAGTATTGCGTACAGTTTTGGTCTCCTAATCTGAGGAAAGACATTCTTGCCATAGAGGGAGTACAGAGAAGGTTCACCAGACTGATTCCTGGGATGGCAGGACTTGCATGTGAAGAAAGACTGGATAGACTTGGCTTTATACATGCTGGAATTTAGAAGATTGAGGGGGGATCTTATAGAAACGTACAAAATTCTTAAGGGGTTAGACAGGCTAGATGCAAGAAGATTGTTCCCGATGTTGGGGAAGTCCAGAACAACGGGTCACAGTTTAAGGATAAGGGGGAAATCTTTACGACCGAGATGAGCAAAATAAATTTCACACAGAGAGTGGTGAATCTGTGGAATTCTCTGCCACAGAAAGTAGTTGAGGCCAGTTCGTTGCCTATATTTAAGAGGGAGTTAGATGTGGCCCTTGTGGCTAAAGGGATCAAGGGGTATGGAGAGAAGGCAGGTACAGGATACGGAGTTAGATGATCAGCTATGATCATATTGAATGGCGGTGCAGGCTCGAAGGGCCGAATTGCCTATTCCTGCACCTATTTTCTATGTTTTATGTTTCCATGTTTATCTGGCCAAGTAAATGACATCTGTGAAATGATGTAGATAAATCCCTGGTGCCAAAAGCATTTGTTCCAAAAATGTTCAAAAGAAAATTGTAATGACTAGTGCATTCCAGACTTTGCAGATTAAAATCCTTTTGTCTACATCTCCGTTTGTGCTGAGTGGTGTGAAACTGAGGAGAAAGGCAAGAGTTCAGGTGTTACAATTGAGCTGAGTACTCCGGGGTCAAAGCTATGTTTCAGCTGTTCAAATTCCATATTGCGAAACAGTGACAATTGTTCAAAACGCAATTTGCATAAATGTGTGATAAGCAACGTGAAAACCGGTTTAAGATTGGTAATTGTCATTTTTATTAACTTGCATGTGACATCTTTGCTGAATAGCAAAACATGTTCATTTTTTCCATGGTTGGGAGTCTAGAACCAGATAGTCACAAAATAATTGGTTGGATATTCAAAACAGGAATGAGAAAAAAAAAATGTCTTCATCTATACTTCTGTACCCAAGTGGGCTTTGTTTTTAAAGTTCAAGTTCCGAGAAGTAAATATCACCGGCAATTTGTCCTGGATTAGCCTTATCGAAGCAATGGCCAAGAAAGCACACCAATGCTTCTACTACCTTAGAAGGCTTAGGAGGTTTGGCATGTCCCAAACAACTCTCACCAGTTTTTACAGATGACACGGTTAATTCAGTTGAGGATCCGGAACTTAAAGAAAGGTAACTTTGATGGTATGAGATGGGAATTGGCTAGGATAGACTGGCAAAAGATACTTAAAGGGTTGATGGTGGAGATGCAATGGCAAAGATTTAACGATCGCCCCTGTTGTTCACCCCTGTCTGGAGTAAAAATAAAACTGGGAAGGCGGCACAACCGTGGCTAATGAGGGAAATTAGGGATAACATTAAATCCAAGGAAGAGGCATATAAATTGGCCAGAGGAAGCAGCAAACCGGAGGACTGGGAGAAATTTAGAATTCAACCGAGGAGGACAAAGGGGTTAATTAAGAGGGGGAAATAGAGCATGAAAGAAAGCTTGCGGAGAATATAAAAAACTATTGTAAACACTTCTTGAGATATGTGAAGAGGAAACGATGAGTGAAGACAAACATAGGTCCCTTACAGTCAGAAACATGTGTATTTATAATGGGGAAACAAGGAAATGGCAGACCTGTTAAACAAGTTATTTGGGTCTGTCTTCACCCAGGAAGACGCAAACAGTCTCCCAGAAATACTGGGGGACTGTGGATCTAGCATGAGGGAGGAACTGCAGGAAATTGACATTAGTCAGGAAATGGTGTTAGGCAAACTGTTGGGACTGAAGGCAGATAAATCCCCAGGGGCTGATGGTCTACATCCCAGAGTATTCAAGGAGGTGGCACGAGAAATCGTGGATGCATTGGTGATCATTTTCCAATGTTCTATAGACTCTGGATCAGTTCTTGTGGACTGGAGGGTAGCTAATGTAACCCCACTTTTTAAGAAAGGAGGGAGAGAGAAAACAGGGAATTATAGGCAGTTAGCCTGACATCGGTAGTGGGTAAGATGCTCGAGTTGATTATTAAAGGTGTATTAGCAGTGCATTTGGAAGGCAGTGACATGATGGGTCAAAGTCAGCATGGATTTATGAAGGGGAAATCATGCTTGACTAATCCTCTGAAGTTTTTTGAGGTTGTAACAAGTAGAATGGATAAGGGAGAGCCAGTGGATGTGGTGGGGTATCTGGACTTTCAAAAAGTCTTTGACGAGGTCCCACACAAGAGATTAGTGTGCAAAATTTGAGCACATGGTATTGTGGGTAGGGTATTGACATGGATAGAGAACTAATTGGCAGACAGGAAGCAAAGAGTAGGAATTAACGGGTCCTTTTTAGATTGGCAGGCAGTGACTAGTGAGGTGTTGCAAGGCTCAGTGCTGGGACCCCAGTTATTTACAATATAAACTATTTAGGCAAAGGAATTAAACGTGACATCTCCAAGTTTGCGGTGTAAACTGCGAGGAGGATGCTGTGTGACTTGGATAGGTTGGGTGAGTGGGCAGATGCAGTATAATGTGGATAAATGTGAGGTTATCCACTTTGGTAGCAAGAACAGGAAGGCAGATTTTTTTCTCAATAATGTCAGATTAGGAAAAGGGGAGGTGCAACGAGACCTGGGTGTCCTTGCACATCAGTCACTGAAAGGAAGCATGCAGGTACAGCACGCAGTGAAGAAAGCTAATGGCTTGTTGGCCTTCATAGCAAGAGGATTTGAGTATAGGAGCAAGGAGGTACTTCTGCAGTTGTACAGGGTCCTGGTGAGACGTACCTGGAATATTGTGTGCAGTTTTGGTCTCCTAGTTTGAGGAAGGACATTCTTGCCAGTGAGGGAGTGCAGCGTAGGTTCACCAGGTTAATTCTCGGGATGGCGGGACTGACATATGATAAAAGAATGAATCAACTGGGCTTATATTTACTGGAATTTAGAAGGATGAGAGAGAATTTTATAGAAACATATTGAAAGCTTTGATTACTTTGGTTGCTTTCCCAAGGCAGCGTGAAGTGTAGATGGAGTCCGTGATGGAGAATCTGATCTATTTAATAGACTGGGCTACATTCACACATAGGTGAAGATCAAATCAGCAGCATTAAAGTCAAACGATCCCGATTGGTGCATGAAACCTATGTAGGACCTTAGCAGAGCTAAGAGCAAATTCTGGACGAAGCTGGAGTCTCAAGCCAGTGACACGGATACCCGAAGATTGCAGCAAGGCTTGCAAGCTCTAATGGGCTGTAACGTGAAGGCGAGCAGTATTACTGGCAACAATGAATTCCTTCCTGATGAACTCAGTGCATTCTATGCCCACTTTGAACAGAAGGTTGGTGATGGAATGCTACCTGCTCTGCCAGACTTGGGTGCACCTATACCAACAGTTACTATGGCAGATGCAAGCCCAGCCTTCCTGAGGATGAATCCGTGGAAAGCAGCTGGTTTGGATGGAGTCCCTGGCTGCATCTTCAGTTTTTTTTGTGGGCTTCAACCCAGAATCTTTTGACCAAGGAATATTAATTATTTCTGAGCAATTGTTGAAAACTGGTGGATTGGCTCTCCCCAATTTTTTATACTATTATTGGGCAACGAATATTAAAAATGTAATCTATTGGTTGGACAATACAGGCCAACAGGTAAAATGGTTAATAATGAAGAGAGAGGATTGTTCGCCTTTTAATATAGGCGCGATTCTTCTCTCCAATAAATTTGAAGAAAACACTAGATGAGAAAAATCCGATTATCCACAGTACTTTACGAATCTGGAGACAAGTGAAATCAACCCGTAAACTGAGAAATGTACCTCTTCTTTCACCAATTGCCAATAATCCTTTGTTCAAGCCATGTTAGACAAAACGTTTGCATATTGGGAAAGATTAGGAATCAAAAAATTCGGAGATCTTTATGAGATGGGAACTCTTCTCTCATTTCAAGAATTGCAGTCGAAACTAGACTGTGGGACCCGTTGGGTCCCAGCATCACACAGGAGGGCTGGTCACCAGCGTAATATTCCACCTCCACCAATTCCAATATTGCTCGCCAGTGTGGGGGGGGGGGGGGGGTTCTGTTGCGCTAGTATGGGTGTTGCGGGCCAAAGGTACTGGTTTCCAGAGGGCTAGTATAGACATTGTGGGCCAAATGGATTCTTAGGCTGGCAGCCATCTGTTGCAACGATTTTAAAAGCCAAGCCAAGGCAAACAATTTGGCTGCAGCCACCCGACAACCAAAATTCATTTTGTGGACACAAACTTTTTATAAAGGCGAGGCAAACAATTGGGCTGCAACCACCCGCCAACCAAAATTCATTTTGTGGACACAAACTTTTTATAAAGGCGAGGCAAACAATTGGGCAGCAGCCACTTTACAGCTGCATTGAGGGGACTCACCGTGGAGTAGACATGCGTTCAGTGTTATCCGCAGCTCAGAGAGCCGTGACCCTCTCGCTTCCTGGGTCTGTCAGAGACTGAGTGAGGGACTACACTTCCGGGTTTTATAATCCCTCCCCCTGCCGCCATTTCAAAGACGTTTTCTTAATTATGGCCTGATAACGGCAAAAAAACGAATACTCAAATTTTGGAAACAAAGATCTGTCCCTACTCTTAAGATATGGATTACAAACATGTCCGAGACGCTACATCTTGAAAATATTAGACTTGTCTTGGCAGAAAAAACAGATCATTTTTCGAAGACATGGACACCATTCATTGATTTATTACAAGGATAGTATGGTACAACACAACTTTGGATTCAAATCTAATTACGGGTTGGGTGAGGTAGGTATATCACTTTTTTTCTCTTTTTGTCCTTTTATTTTTCTTATTTTTTCTATACCTCTCTTCTTTCTTTCATTTCCTCACTCTTTGGCTACAAAATAAAATTATAAAATAAAATTAAAAAAAAATAAGTTTAGTCTAGTGATATAGCGCCGAAATGGGCTCTTCGGCCTACCAAGTCAATGCCGGCCATCAATTCAATTCAATCCTACATTAGGGGCAATTTACAGGTCCGATCAACCTACAAACCTGCACATTTTTGGAATGTGGGAGGAACCCGCAGCACCTGCTGAAAACCCACAAGGTCACAAGGGGAATGTGCAAACTCCACACAGACAGAACCTCGGTCTTTGATACTGTACCATTGTGCCACCCTTTGTAAAAGAGGTATTTCCTTAAATGCCATAGATTGGTAAAAGTTGTGCATTGCAAAGTTAATATTTGGTAGATGTAAACATTTTAAGTGCTTTTTTAAAAATGTTTTTTATCTTTAGGCATGCACTGGAATTGAAAATATTGATGAAGCTATTACATTGCTTGAGCAAAATAATTGGGATTTAGTGGTAAGTAAAATTTAAAAAACTTCAGGAAATCTTTGTGCATGTATTTTTAAGTTTTTCATAATGTTAAATAATGGTGTATCACTCAATTATTGAAACTCTGACATTTATAATTAATTTATTGATAGGTTGGTTTTCTCTCCCTCACCTGCCCATGGCGAACTTTTTGTTACACTTTCACTATTGCAAGTATATTTCTCCTTGGTTAGGGAACCAAACCAGTACACTATTCCATGTGGATCACACTAGGGCCTTATCTAACTGCAGTGAGACATCTTCTATTCAATTAATTCACTGTGGAGCTTGCATTGCTAATTGCTTTTTGCACCTTAATATTTCACCATTTTAGAAATGCTCTTCTATTTCTTTTGCACCCAAGGATGGTTTACCATGCTGAATTGCCGCACTCATGGTATTTGTCATTTGTCATTTGAAATTTGTTCTGTTCTACATGTTTGCTAATATTTCGAATTTATGCCTGATCTTGGATGCCCTGAGCATCTCCACATATTTTTACTGTAAAGCTTGGGATTGAATTGGACTTTGTAATTGATTTCTGTACCTGTCCTTTTAATGATTTATATATATTGTCCGGAAGGACACCCACTACTTTTTGCCATTGGAAAGCACACTGTCCCATTCCTTTCAAGTTCAAAGTGGTTGATTTCACATTTGCATGCATCAAAATACATTTTCCTCTGTTCATTTTCTTAATTTATTAATATTTGATCAATTGGTTGATTAGCCTCCTGTGCTATAATGCTTATATTATAATATGATAGCTCCATCAACACTGTTTGCAATTCTGACTATTTTATTGTTTAGCAACCTCGGGCAACTGACCTTCTGGTCCATTATTTAACTCATTTATGAGGTCAATAGTTGTGGTCCAATGCAAATGTTTGTGGGAATTTGAAGAGTTACCCATTATCCTTTCTGCTTCTTGCTAAGGTAGTTTTCTAAAAAGGTAAATAATTGGCCTTCAATTCCATAATCCACAGATTTAGCCCGCAGTGTCTCATGAAGGATATTCGTGAAAATTAAAGGAAGCCCAGTAAAGAACAGACTGGATTGCCTGTCCTGCTGACAGTTATAGCAATACCTGTGGGATTTTACTGGCGTTTCATAGAATAATCTATACATAACTAAAACTCTCATGTTGTTATCTTCCGGTTTGCGTTTTACATTTGCGCAAAAACGGTACACGATAGTGCTACGATTTTTCGCCACCTAACTCACCATTCTCCTGTGCTGCAAATGCAACAAGTTTTGTTCCGATCGGTGGTATGTTTTAAAAGTTTAAGGTTTAAAAATCTTTAAAACCGCGCATGCGCAGATTGGTCTCCTCTCCAATCAGTGCGACGCCCATTCCTGCACCATCGCCGCACTGATTGGCTGCGTCCGCTGTCAGTCACTGGCGGCGCCCGCCTTTGCCCGGTGTTACCCGGCGCGGCTTCCGGTCGGCGTGGCTTCCGGTTGGCGCCCGCCTCTGCCCAACGTTGCCCGGCGAGGCCTCTGGTCAGCGCGGCATCCGGTCAAAGCAACCTCTGGTCAGAGGAGTGGCAACCTCGAGATCCTGGGGAGGTGAAGAGGGAGAGTGGGGGAGGAGGGGGGAATAGAGGGAGAGGAGGGGGTTGGGGGTGTGGAGAGGAGTTATGGAGGGATGGAATGGCTGTGGGTAGGGGAAAGCATGGTGAAGGAAGGATTGGGGGAGGCTAGGAGGAGAGGGGAAAGAAGAGCGAGTGGGGGAAATAGAGGGAGAGGAGAAGGGAGTGGGGGATGTAGGGAGTGGAAAAGAGGGGTGAGGGGGGGTTGTGGGGGAAATATGGAAAAGTGGGGGAGATGAGGGATAGGAGGGGGGGTATGGAGGGGAGAGGAGTGAGGGAGGGAGTGACTGAGGGTAGGGGAAAGGAGAGGTGAGGGAGGGCTTGGGGGAGGGGAGGGGAAAGAAGAGGGAGGGTGAAGAGGAGGGGGAGAGAGTGCTGGGGATGAGGGGAAATGAGCCGTACCTGCGCAGTTGGGGCTATGGGTAAGTGGTGGAATATTGCGTTAGGGGAACGGGTTGCGTTGGGGGACCAGCCCTCCCTTGTGACAGGGACCCAACGGATCCCACTTAGTCTAGTACAGCATAAAAACGGATCATTCAGTCCAACTCATCCATGTTGACCAGTGGACACTCTTCTGCATTAATCCCATCGCCACCACTTTGTCTATTCCATAGCCTTCTGTGCCTAGATGAAGGAAGTGCTCACCTGGACGCTTAAATGCTGCGAGCAATGCAGCTAGAACTGCTCTCAGGTAGTGCAATCCAGGTACTTGGTGTTGCTATGGACTTGGTGAAAAGTTCCTCCTCAAATCCTTCTTGCATTAAAATAAATGCATTAGCATGAATTCTTTTGATGTTCACTCTCAAATTTAGGGAGTCTGGAGACAGAAGGCAAGAAAATTTGCTACGAAATACCAAAAATGAATTGTTATGGATCCGTTCATGCTGGCCCAGACTCTCTTATCCGAATCACTACCCGTAGTTTACCCATGTTGGCATTTACTGGATGGTACACCGAAGACCTATATTGCTACCTACCTTCACTGTGTTCAAGTCCAATGGCATGGTCTGAATGGCCCCCAAAACTAGGGTGTGCTTTGTCGGCTTGCATCCTTAATTGCTCTTGACAGCCAGCAAACATGATGGGCGTGAGGGGCTTGCTTTAATTGATTTTAGTAGTCTGTAAATGTAAGTGCATTGAAACATTAAAAAATAATATTGTACTGAATTATTAAAATGTACAAGCTGGACATAAGTTTCTGGAGTAACTTAGTGGGTAAGGCAGCATATCTGACAAAAATAGATAGGTGATGTTTTGGATCAGAACCCGTGTTCAGACCCCGACCCAAAACATTTATTACTCCAGCACTTTGTATCCATCTTTGGTATAAACCAGCATCCCCAGTTCCTATATTAAAATTTGAGCATTTTTATGAATTAATACTTTAAAAAAAAAAACCCAAATATTTTGATTTCATTTCCACTTGTCTTTTTGCCTTGTATCTTTGTCTCATTATCATCATTAAAACCAATGGGGTTTCAAATCTTGCAGCAAATCTGACAGTTCAGAATCTAATAGATGATTTCACCAAGTAATTGGGAAAAAAATAAAATACTGCAGGTGCTGGAAATACTTACCAATTTTCCTTCCATTGTGCAACATGTTCATTTCAGGTGATTAAGAGAGGAAATTATAATTAAAAATAAAGACTAAACACGTATTCTTCTGGCTTCACAAAGGTGGATGCATATAGCCCTAGGGTCTATAAAATTTGCTTGTAGTGTAGCCAGGGGAAAGCTGAAGGGAAATTTTGTGTGGCTGCCTGGAGTTTGAGGAGTGGTGGAATGGGTTGGGGAATCTGTAGTGAGATTGGGCAAGCTTTCCATCTACTTAAGAAAGGATCTGTCATGGAGAACCTCCATGTTTTCTTGAAATCAGTTTGGGAAGGACCTATGAATTACAGAAGACTGGTGCTTGAGACTTCTTTGCTGCTTTCACCAGCAATCTCCAAAATTGCCAATATTGGTTGCGTCTGGTTTTCACTGAACATGCCACTCTGCAGCCACTTCTTTTGGAGTTGGAAGATGGCTGTACCTGGCAAAAATAGGTAACGGTACAGTTGAGTGGATGGCAGAGTGTTATGCATGATCCGAGGGTAATGTAGTGGGTTGTCAGTCTTTGTGTTTAGGCAAACGTGTATATTATTTTTGGCAACATTTTAATTATGAACATTTGGTAATCTCTTTATTTTCTTGTGAATGGTGAGGAATTATTACTTCCTATTTGATGAAAAGGATGTTGATAATCCTTATAGTTCAAGCTAATAAGGATTATCATTTTTTAATTCCCAAATTTCTGACTTGGTATTCATGCTTGTGAGTTTCCTTTGGGGGATAGTTATATTGTGAAATAATACATTGAGCCAGATTCTAAGTAGTTCAGAATTTATGCATAAATTTAGATTAGAGAATATCTGCAAATAATTAATGTTTAAGAAAGAACTGCAGATGCTGGAAAAAACAAAGGTAGACAAAAATGCTGGAGAAACTCAGCGGGTGAGTCAGCATCTATGGAGAGAAGGAATAGGCAATGTTTCGGGTCGAGACCGTTCTTCAGAATGATGTCGGGGGGGGGGGGGCGGGAAAAAGAAAGGAAGAGGTTGAGACTGTAAGCTTGTGGGAGAGCTGGGGAGGGGGAGGAGGGAGAAAGCAAGGTCTATCTGAAATTGGAGAAGTCAATGTTCATACCGCTGGGGTGTAAACTACCCAAGCGAGAGATGAGGTGCTGTTCTTCCAATTTGCGCTGGGCCTCACTCTGGCAATGGAGGAGACCCAGGACAGAAAGGTCAGATTCGGAATGGGAGGGGGTTAAAGTGCTGAGTGACCGTGAGATCAGGTTGGTTAGTGCGAACTGAGTGGAGGTGTTGGGCGAAGCGATCACCAAGCCTGCGCTTGGTCTCGCCGATGTACAGAAGTTGACACCTGGAACAGCGGATGCAGTAGATGAGGTTGGAGGAGATGCAGGTGAATCTCTGCCTCACCTGGAAAGACTGTTTGCCTCCTGGGTAGAATCGAGGGGGGAGGTAAAGCGACAAGTGTAGCATTTCCTGCGGTTGCAAGGGAAAGTACCCGGGGATGGGGTTGTTTGGGTGGGAAGGGACGAATTGACCAGGGAGTTACGGAGGGAAAGGTCTCGGCGGAAAGGGGAGTAGATGGGAAGATATGGCCAGTGGTGGGATCCTGTTGGAGGTGGACAAAATGTCAATATACAATGAAAATTATATGATGTATGCATGGCTGTTAGGGTGGAAGGTGAGGCCAAGGGGGACTCTTTCCTTGTTACGAGTAGGAGGATGGGGAGTAAGAGCGGAGCTGCGGGATATAGAGGAGACCCTGGTGAGAGCCTCATCTATAATAGAAGAGGGGAACCCTGTTGCGATTCTGCTGTTTAAATAACTGAAGTCTTACACCATGATAAAGGTCCAAAGACTTTATTAACATTACAGCATCGGTAACTTCATACTAGCACGTTTCCCTAAATGTGTGGGAACAAGGCATCACTCTACACCTCCATCCCCCACCACGATGGCCTCAGAGCCCTCCGGTTCTTCCTCGACCAGAGAAGCAACCTATACCCAGCCACTGACACTCTCCTCCGCTTAGCGGAGTTGGTCCTCACCCTCAATAACTTTACATTTGACTCCTCCCATTTCCTCCAAACACAAGGCGTAGCTATGGGCACACGCATGGGCCCGAGCTACGCCTGCCTCTTTGTCGGGTACGTTAAACAATCCTTGTTCGAGGCGTACCAGGGCCCCATCCCCGACCTCTACCTCCGCTACATTGACGACTGTTTGGTGCCACCTCCTGCACCCACACACAACTGACTGACTTCATCCACTTCACCACCAACTTCCATCCGGCACTCCAATACACCTGGATGATTTCCGACACTTCCCTACCATTCCTTGACCTCACCATCTCCATCGCAGGGGACAGACTCCTGACCGACATACATTACAAACCCACTGACTCACATGGCTATCTGGACTACACGTCTTCCCACCCTGCCCCCTGCAAAGACTCCATCCCCTACTCCCAATTCCTCCGCCTACGCCGCATCTGTTCCCAGGACGAGACATTTCATACCAGGGCATCGGAAATGTCCTCGTTCTTCAGGGAACGGGGATTCCCCTCCGCCACCATAGATGAGGCTCACACCAGGGTCTCATCCATACCCCGCAACACTGCTCTCTCTCCCCATCCCCGCACACGCAACAAGGGCAGAGTCCCTCTGGTCCTCACTTTTCACCCCACCAGCCGGCAAATACAACACATAATCCTCCGCCATTTCCACCACCTCCAACGTGACCCCACCACTCGCCACATCTTCCCATCTCCCCCAATGTCTGCCTTCCGCAAAGACCGCTCTCTCTGCAACTCCCTCGTCAATTCTTCCCTTCCCTCCCGCACCACCCCCTCCCCGGGCACTTTCCGTTGCAACCGCAAGAAATGCAACACCTGTCCCTTCACCTCCCCCCTCGACTCCATTCAAGGTCCCAAGCAGTCGTTCCAGGTGCGACAAAGGTTCACCTGTATCTCCTCCAACCTCATCTACTGCATCCGCTGCTCTAGATGTCAGCTCATTTACATCGGTGAGACCAAGCGTAGGTTGGGCGATCGTTTCGCCGAACACCTCCGCTCAGTCCGCAATAACCTACCTGACCTCCCGGTGGCTCAGCACTTCAACTCTCCCTCCCATTCCCAATCCGACCTCTCTGTCCTGGGTCTCCTCCATTGCCAGAGTGAGCAACAGCGGAAATTGGAGGAACAGCACCTCATATTCCGTCTGGGGTCCTTGCGTCCTTATGGCATTAACATTGAATTCTCCCAATTTGGCTAGCCCGTGCTGTCTCCTCCCCTTCCTTAACCCTCTAGCTGTCTCCTCCCACCCTCCCATCCGCCCGCCCTCGGGCTCCTCCTCCTCCTCCCCTTTTCCTTCTCTCTTTCCCCACCCCCCATCAGTCTGAAGAAGGGTTTCGGCCCGAAACGTCGCCTATTTCCTTCGCTCCATAGATGCTGCTGCACCCGCTGAGTTTCCCCAGCAATTGTGTGTACCCAGGCTTAATGTTAAGCTAGTGGGCGTAGCTACAAAGCATGACTCATAATATGAGTGACACTGATCTACATCCTCCCTCTTGAAGAATTAAACATCAGTACAAAACCATTAACTAAGTAGGGCATGCTCAGTAATTGATAATAAACTGGAGGAAAGTCAAACATAGCCCGGGTACTTCACAACTGGCTTGCAAACATGACCAGCACTTGTATGATAAAGACCATCTCCGTTCTTTCCCCCCGGGGACAGAGCAGGTGGCTTCACAGGTGAGGGAGACTGAACCAGCATTCCCGGAGACGAAATGGGAGACTGTGGCGCAGGCAAAGTCGCCACTGGCAAAGCAGCCATTGCAGACATGGGTTGTTGTGCTGGTATAGGCGGAAGAGTGCCGCTAGACACAGACGGAAGTACACTTGTACGGTCTGGATAATACGGAGGTGGAACTGGCTCGATCACAGGCAGGATATGTTGTCTGTTACGCCTGTAGGTGCCGCCATCGGCACTGACCAGATATGAGCGTGGCTCAGAAGCAGTTCCAGAAATTACACCAATACGGTCATGGTGTATGTCAATCTGCAAACGAACCACCTGCCCCTTGGTCAATGGTGGCAGTGGCCTACTTGTTTTATCATACCATTGTTTTTGAATGTCATGCTTTTGTTGTAACCTGGACTGAACCACCTCAGGTGGAACCACCTGAGGGGTCAATGTCTGATCCGCCACAGGCACCATGGCACAGGTCTGCCTCGACAATAAACGTTGAGCAGGTGAACCCAAAATGGGGTCACGGTAGATGTTGCGTAACTTGAGCAGATCCAGGCACACGTCGGAATTAACTCTGAGCGAATGTTCCATGAGCTGTTTGGCACTCTTGACAGCCTGCTCAGCCAGTCCATTCAACTGTGGATAGTCAGGGCTGCTGGTAATATGGCGAAAATTCCAGTGTGCAGCAAACTACCTGAAGTGTTGGCTGGTGAATTGACTGCCGTTGTCAGATAACAGTATACCCGGAGATCCGTGGACTGAAAAATGGCGAGATAGCTTCGAAACCACCCCGCGAGAAGTGGGGCTGCCAAGAAAATCAATGTCAAACCATCCTGAATACGACTCGACGAGTACCAGGTACTGCTTGCCATGCCACTCAAATATGTCAGTTGCCACTGTAGATCACGGGAGTGCAGGAACCGGATGTGAAAGAAGTGGTTGCTTTTGTTGGTGAGGTGCCAAGCTGTTGCACACTGCACAGTACTCCACATTCTTGGTGATGTATTCGGCCATGCCAGGCCAGTAAAACATGCTTCTTGTCTGCAGGACAGTAGCTTCAGCGCTTGGGTGTCCTGCATGGACAGCGTTAAAATACTTGTTGTGCAAGGAAGCAGGGACTACAGCCTTGTGTCCTTTTAAAACAATGCCATCCTGCAGCACTAGCTCATCACGGACGGCAAAGAAAGGCCAACTAGCAGCGGAACATTGTAGTGTTTGTCTGGCCTGCCGTGCTTAATGACGGAAGTAAGCGACCGTAGAGTACTGTCAGCAGCAGTGTGGGCAATCAAGTCCTCCATACAGGCCGAGGCAATAAAAGACACAGCCATTACAATAAAGTAATCATCCGGCGAGGGCGGATCCTCACAGGTCTTCCGGGCGCACGGGAGAGAGTGTCAGCCAGGTGCATTCCTTACCGCGTTTGTAGATCAGAACAATGTCATATTTTTGAAGTTGCAGCAACATCCGCTGTAGGCGCACTGGAGTCGTGGATCGTTTTGTTAAAAATGCTGATCAGAGGTTGGTTTCAATCGTGACCGTGTGTCCAAAGATCAGATCGTTACATTTCTTGCAGGCAAAAACAACCGCCAACAACTCTTTCTCAATTTGGGGATACCTTTGTTCTGTGTCAGTCATAGTGCGCGAGGCATGAGCACCAGGCTTATTGCCGTTACCATCATTTTGAAGACATGCTGCGCCTAGTCCGTGTTGTGAGGCGTCGCAAGTCAGTGTGACCAGTCGTTTAGGATCAAAGTAAGCAAGAGTAGGAGCACAAGACATCTGCTGTTTAAGTGTTGAACGCCTTCTGCTGTTGCTCGTGCCAGGTCCAAGCAGTGTCTTTGTATGTAAGCTGGCTCAATGGGGCTGATATTTCGCTGAAACCCGGAATGATTTTGCTTAAGTAGTTAACGATGCCAAGGAATTTCTGCAAACTTAGCACGTCTGTGGATGCTGGGAGCTCGTTGATAGCACTGGTTTTTGCCGGATCAATTTTTAGGCCGTCTTTAGTAAACACATGGCCTATCAGGGCTCGAAATTAGCGGTTGCCTGGGTGCCATTGACCACCCAACGTGCTGCGGTCAACCTAAATGCCGAGTCATTTTGCCCGGCATGGCACTGCCCATACTGGTTTATACCGATAGACACAAAAAACTGGAGTAGCTCAGAGGGTCAGGCAGCATCTCTGGAGAATAGGAACGTGACGTTTCGTGTCGGCGGCGGCTGTAT